>NC_040016.1:13812710-13975299 GCF_000972845.2 Larimichthys crocea
GGTGTGACTTCCTACTGAAAATGGATTACGTGACAAAGACAGACAAAGACAAAACATCAAATGTATTCTTGTTGGTGTTAATTGCTAGTTAAGTAACCAAACAAAAACTTAAGTAATTAAGAGTAAACTTGTTTAAATCAACATTTCAAATATCCATATGTTCTTTTTTCCAGACAGAATCAATCCAGCAAAATCTCTCTGTGAAATGAAACAACAAATCACAACATGGGGATTGAGCTAGTGCCCTTCTTGTGTCCTCACCTGAGTCTGAATGCGGTTGAGTCCTCTGAACCAAAGGATCTGACCTCTCCTCAGCTCCCTCTCTGCGTGGTCGATCTCCTCATTTTCTTCATTCACGTCCTCCTCTGGTAACTCATCTTTCTGGGTTAACTGGCCTGCCCTCCGCAGGAAGCGCAACCTGCTATTGGGTATGGTGGCTATGACCTAACCCATAGAGAAGATGACAAGCTTACAGCACAGAAGGGATACTCAGAGTAAAACATGGTAAACTACAATAAAAGCAAGAAAACAATCACAGCGTGAAAACAGAAAGACAGAGAAACAGATGAGTTTGCATGTTACCTGTCCCCAGACAAGCTCTCCCAGCCCGAGGAAAACGCACCACATCCACTTTTCCACATCCAGAGGTTGACAGCTGAATGGCTTCCCTCCAAACTGCACAATCACAATCTGCACAGAGCAAAGCACAAACCATGAAAATATTTAATGATCATGTTATATCTTATGTATAATAACAACCAACCAAAAATAAATCATTGATAAAATAATTTTTTTTGGATCTGCTTACCTGCACAGCAAAGGTGCCAAAAACAATAGAGCAGAAGATGGGGTTCCTGAAGATGCCCTCAAAGACGTTCCTCTCTCCATGAATCTTGCGGGCATTTATCTCGTTAAAAAGCTGCATCATGACGAAGGTGTTGAAGATGATGGTGTAGTGCTCAGATGGAGGAGCGTGAAGAGGAGCATTACGGCCGCTGTCAATGTCAAAGATCTGTTCACCTGCAGGGGAGAAAAATAGATAATTAATATGATTATCTTTGCTACAGAACCCCTGGTGTACCGCAGAACAAACTCGAAGTCCGTACCAACAAAGAGCAGTGTGAAGATGATGATGAGCTGATAGACTCATGTCCAAGGATGTTCTTGTCAAGTGGGAAATGAGAGGCTTGTTGCGACCGTATGGCCTCCTCCTCAGCAGAGACTCGTGGGAGGTTCTTGTCGCCAAGGCCAGAGATGCAAAGTATCCATGATCAGGTTCACCCACAACATCTGCACAGCCTTCAGGGGAGAATCCTGGGGAAATGCATTATTTTAGTTATTGAAACTGAAACGCCTATATTTCACCTATATCACCTATATTATATTTAAGTTTAGAGAGAGATATTCATTATCTCCCACCACTCCTACATGCACTGCAATCACGTGCCCACGACCACACTGCTGACCTGTGTGATCAGGCACCAGTAAAGCCATATGAGGCCACAACATTGACAGTAAGCTGGAACTGAAGAAACTGGAGAGCTGTCATAGACGTTGCGGCCCCACATCACTGCCTTGACGATGCTGCTGAAGTTATCATCAGCAGAATGATATCTGACGCCTCCTTGGCCACATCTGTACCAGCAATACCCTGGAGTAGTGCAGAAAAGGTGCAGTCAGAAAGAAAGTAAGGAGGCTCATACACAACTATGGTGATTCTAAATTTGCTGAACATCTACTGCATCCAAGCAACCAAGCAAAAAAATGAAAGAAGATGATGGCTAATGACGATGCACACTGATTAAGAGTTTAGTGTGTGTTGGCGTTTGATAACTGGAGGGTCTTTACAGGTGAGCAGGACACCCTTTCGAATTCTGGTAATGTTGTTTGAGTTACGAAACGAGAAGCAGGAAGCAGCACTTATGAATATATTTAAATAATCTTGTCCTTGATAGTGGTGAAAAATATATATACATGTGAGGAAGTCTTTGTGATCTGGTCCATCAATTAACCCATGTAGGAGAGTTTCAATAGATGAAATGTCAGCCTGAGTGATGTCCTCTCAACGAGTACACGCAAACAAAAAAATTGAGTGTTAGTGTGAGAAGTGTGAGAATATATTTTAATCTTCATATCTAAAAGGCATTTTTTTCTTAAATGTTTGAAACTTAATTTTTATGTACACATTACAACCAGTCTTTGCTGCATATCACCACGTGTAGATAAGTGGAATATGTGTGCAGGATGTGTATTGTGTCAACTGCATTCACAACAAGAACAGTGAGCCATTAATCAAAAAACTGCTCCATAGCACTACTAGAGGTCAAAAATCCACGCCTTACCTTAACAACAAGCTACAACTACAAAGGACAAGCCTCAGTCAAACCTTAGTTATTTGTAAGTTGCGATGGATTTAATTAATAGTGTTTATATACTATAGCTTGTTGGTCATGACCAAAGGCTGGGAATCACTCCCTTACGTTGTTGGAGCTCTGGATGACCTAAATAACAAAAATATAAAGCTTGCAAGTCAAACAGAATCAGTAATGTTTTTCAGTAGTCTGAAAATAAAAAATACACTGCAGAGAACTTGTGCGAGTACAGATATCCACGAGGGGAGCTCCTCATCTACACAGCCAGAGGCAGTGAGCCTGAAAAGAAACACTAAATATGCAGAGGTGAAGAAGATATCTGCAGACGTTAACTGAGATCAGTCTCAAAAGAAAGCAAGCAAGGAAAAAAAATAAAATCGTGTTTTCTCACCATGCGAGCGACATCAGCTTTCTTCAGTGCAGGTCCATCATTGGTGCCATCTCCGTCACGGCCACCACCTGCCTCTGGTCTACCATAGTACTGTCAATAATACCTGTCAAACACACACAGACATATAAATAAAGCAGCACATGCAGTAGTGCACATACATTGAAGTGAGGAAAGTGATTTTGTGTATGCACAATAACCCTGATCAGAATAATTGATCAGGTTATTTACTGGCTTTGCAAACTCTGACAATTATATGCTTGGTAAAAATGTGTGTGTTTGGTGTGATGAGTGATTTTTGTTTGATCAGCAGCAATGAATATGAAATATTGTTCACCTTTGACAAGTGTGTGTTTGTCGGTTGGAGAAGATCTGGCCAGAACTCGGAGTTTAGGCCAGACTTTGTCAATACGCTCCTGTTCCACCTGGACACACACACACCGGAAATAAAAGGACATGTGGTTGATTAGGTTTTTGTGCCATTCTTTCTCATCAAGCTCATCCTCTCTCACGTGTGGTTCACTCGACAATATTACTGTACCTCTCCTTTCTCATTGCGGACCTCTGTTGAACTCTTTTCCATCGATGCAAAGGAAATCCTCTCCGGGGTGGATGATACCACACTTAATGGCTATGGCCCTGGCTGTGTTTATGTGTCCCCCGTTACCATGCGCACTGATGCCGGCACGCTGGCACTTCTGGATAGCATGGGCACCTAAAGATGATACAAAACACCCATCACATCTGGTCCAACATTAGCATTCATTATAGCCGTGGTTCTGCCCTCTGGTGAATATCAAATTCTTTTTTTAACATGGCTAAATGCTCCACTACTTTCACCAGCTCGCTGGCTAAACTTTGTTAGTCTGCCATTTGGTGCTGAGTAATTTTAGGTGGAAAAAAGCTGCCTGCTGCAGCCAAAGCAACACTGCGGTAAGAGTGATGAGACTGAAGCAAAACAGCAAAGTTGTGGCTGGAAGACCAAAACAACAAGGTGAAAAACGTTATAAAGTTCTGTAGAGCTGAGAATAACTGAGAGGAGAGCGGGGTAAAATATAAATATATCTCAGCTTTAAGAACAACCAGTAGAAGAAATACTGCCATGAAGACAGAACACACACATGTAAGTACACATATAAAATGTAAATCTGAGCTCTTTCCCTCTAGATAGTAGTCGAGTAGAACACCTGATAGAGGGGGTGCTTGTATGGAAATGTATCTGTGGTGAAACCAGTTAGCAAAAGCAGAGCATTAATTCAAAAACACATCTTCTTCCTGACAAAGTTCAGTGTGGGCGATCACTGCTCTGCAAACCCACACATAAACAAACGTGTGCACACATACAGTAATAGCAACTCACATCCATTTGCACATACACACAGGCCTTGGACACATACAAACAAAGGCAGGAATATGCACACTTTCTACTTCACACTAACAGGCACTTTAGCATTTGCACAACACATGGAAGCAGCTTGTACCGACGAACACATACAAAGTAAACATAGGATGGAGAAGAGACTGAATCCACCACTGCAATGTGAAAACATATGGGACATTAAACTATCAAATCAAGCTGCTCAGGCGTGTAAAACGTGAAGGATTTACTCATTTAAAGTGAGCGGCTCATAAATCTATACAGTGGTGGAGGGTAGGTCTTAAATGAGATGGAGGATAAACAAACAGAAACATATGATTTCATTATACCTAATGAATTTCACATCTGAAACATCAGAATGTTTGTTATAGAGCAATATTTACCTAAAGTTTGCTGGCATTAGCCACCATTAGCTACTGATTATACCAGACCAAAGAAACAAAGAATCGCTGAGTGTATTGACTTAGGCAAAGGTTTGTTTCATTTCTTAGAAATCTGACTTTTCATTTGTGAAATAAATAAAAGTTTAGTTTAGTTTCTTCAAAAGTTACAAAGTCTGACTTTAAAGAGTAGATCTGCAGTTCATTTAAAAGTACTTTAATCAAATCAAATGAACACCAGTTTCATCAGATATATGGTACATGTGAAAAACAATGAGGCCAAATTAGCTTTGCATCTTATCACTTACACAAAATAAAACACTGAATAAAAAAACTGAATTTCTGGCTATGATTTTGCTTCAATTTCCCAATGAGGAGATGGTCAAGGAGGTGGTATATATTCTGCAAGTGGTGATAATATTATTCATAAAATGCACTTAGAAGCCTATAATCATCAGTAATAATACACAAGCTGAGTTGGTAATGTGTTAAAATAGTAAGCACTTACAGCCACAGTGCACAAGCTACATCAATTCACTAGTTAGATTTAAGTAATGTGATCTGACAAAATAAAGAAGCACTTGGAGTAAATATTGTGGCAAGTGGAGCAAGTTATTACATCCTACTCACACCAAGTCATTGTTCTCAAGATATCAAGTTCCCGTCTGCCTATCTGTCATCCCTGCTGTCTGTTTCACTCTCTTTTCCTTTGCATTCCCATTGCTCCAGTTGACTGGTCACCAGAAAGAGGCGGTGGAGAGAGGAGGAGAGGAAAAGAGTGGAGGCTTATTAAAAATACAATCTGGCTGAACAGGGGAAGAGGGTAGGAGGGGAGTAGGTGAGACTGAAAAACAAGCCTCTCGTGTCTCTAAAGTGGATCTGGTTACACTCTCATTTTCCTCTGGTTTCTCTCCTTACCCGTCTTCTTTCTCAGTGGTCCGTCATGCCTCTGTCATGAATCTGATTTTGAATCTGTTTATCTTTCTCTGTTTTTCCCTTTTGTCTTTCTTCTCCTATTTCTCTCTCCTCTCTTGTCTCTCTGGGGGCAATCCTACAGCGCATCCAGTTATTAAAAGAGCATCACATTCTGGGGGAAGAAATTGGAGACTAATAAACAAACCAAAAACATGTTTACCACTCTGTGTGACCTTTTGAGCAGAGCCGAAAGTCATCTCATTTCCAATATTAGCCAGTTTTTCTTAGAGACCTGGAAAGATGCTACTGGAGTGCAGCAGTTTCCAGAGCACTACTTTTCCACATGAGTTATTGAAAATATCAAATGTTAAGTGACTTCCTCAGTGGAAGAAAAGAGAAGTGCTGCAAACTGTCAGGCATTGCAGGGGACTATATTAACACCTCAAGTGTGAACATCACAAATGTTGCAGCATTTGCTGAAGCCTGCATGTTCAATGTGTTCCTGCATATTTATTTATTTTATTTTAGTTTGCTTAAATGTATAACCTTAAATAACACCAAACGAGTATCTCATTAGCTCATCTAGCTGTTCCTAAGATTGTTTGCTTATTCATTTTGAGCATTATAGTTTCTCTCCTCGCTTATTTTTTTTATCTAGGCCTGTTCAGCTGCTTACATAACTGAGCTTTAAACAGCAAGAGCAAGAAAGACAAAGTGAGAGAAAAAGGTGAAAGGCTACAACTTGAGAGAGGTGGAAAAAGAAAGAATTATGGGGAAAGGTTGAATGAGAGATGGTGTTAGAGAGTGAGGAAGGGGATGGAAAAAAAAAGATGAAAAGAGGAAGTTGAATAATGCAGTAGTCAGTTAGCTTCCTGCTTCTCTGTAACTGCACAGGAGCTGTCAAGTGAGGTCAATTTTCCTACTGTACATAGATACCTCTTTCAACCAGATTTTCCTTCTCCTGAATATATTGTTTCTTCAAATGAAGTTTCTAAAAAAAAGACTTGAAACCATGAAGAAATCATTTCTTGACATGTGAGTTATTTCAATTAATTGTCTGTTTTGCTTCGTAAGAGCTGAAAGAAGACCTCGAAGTAAACATGAGCAATAAGACAATAGGAGCAATGCTGAAGTAAATTTCACCATGCACAACATGTCTGCAATCACAGCAAGACATTAAATAAATGAGGGGACAAGTAGGCAAGCAATAAAAGTTTCAAAAGTATATGATTGTTCCTTTCAAAGTGATTCCTTACACTTTTTTCATCATTCAAAATGAAATTTAAAAGAGTTTCACCTTATAACAGTATAAATTTTAAATACTCAAATATTTTGTTTGTTATCTTATTTTATGTTGAATGTTAAATCATTATATGCAAACTGTACACACAGCTACAGTATAAAATATAAATATTCAAGTAAAGTAGCATCACCTAAGTCAAACAAATATGCTTTGTCAGAAGACCTTTTGTAAAGATTTGTTTTTGATTTAAACCGATCCACGACCTAATATCTACTACAGTACAGAATCTGTTTTCTGTAGAGTAGAGCCTAGAGCTGTGTCTCAGACAGAACATACAAATTTCAGGACCGGATATACTAAATCAATATATTAAAATATTATCTATAACATAAATAACATCTGCATATATCAGTGCATCTGTACGAAAATTGAGCCATCCACATTCAGCTCAGCTAAAGCTGACTGTCCCATTCTGAAGTCTACATTTCATGAATCAATAATCATCAGTGAAGCAATTGCTCATACACACACCCTAATGTCAAGTGTTTTAAATGACATATGATCTTTTTTTCTGTCAGTTCACTGTGCAGGCTGCTTACTCGGGCTGTTACAAGTGTATTGTCTTTGTTCACCCTTTGGGACTCAACAAGGACGTGATTTCATGAAAGCTGGTCTGATGTTACTAAAACCCATAGAACTCTTCATGTGTGTAAGTCTGGGGAAAATGTATATAATGTATGTATATGTATGTAAGTAGTATAGTAGAAGTGTTATAAAGACAGAAGAGATCCCAAAAATATGTAATGGCAAAAGTTATGATGATGACACACCAGCCACCAACAAGCTACTGCTACTGTAGCATACACATAAGCCCATTTGCCATCCACTCTCAGTATGATACCAAATAATCCCACTGTCTCCTACCTCTGGCCTGACAGGATCTTCAATACCAACAACACAGATGGCTGTGAGGTCGCTGAGGATGTTGTTCTCATCTTCCCAGTTGGGCTCAGGGGAACCAGCGAAGTCACGGTATGCCACACAGATGGTCCTCAGGCCATCACAAGCCATGGGCTCAATAACCTTCTTCACCATATCATCCTTGTCCCGTGGACGGAAAACCCTTGACTCACCCACCTCATTCAGGATATGGCTGCATCTGTAATTAATGGAGGACTAATGAGATGGGGCCACTGTCATCAGCAAAATGACCCAACAGGGAAAACCAATATACGGTAAAAATATGCTGGACTATGCCTCCATCTTATACAGTATGAACTGAACAAACAGAAAGCATTTTGGCCTAAATGATCATGATCATTGTTTCATTAGTGTTAGTGACTAACGTTACACATTTTGAGAAATAATTAGATGAGAATGAATCTTTACCGACAGCTAGCCTGTCTCTGTCCAAAAGTAACAAATTTCACCTACCAGCACTCCTTAAGACAACTACCCATTATATCTAGCTTGCCTAATCCATACAAAAATGACAATTCACCACTTTATGCTTAGTTAAGCTAATCGGCTGCTGGCAAGACTTCATTTTTCACAGACAGATATGAGGCCGGTGTTTGTCTTCTCATATTTCTCTCAGAGTTACAGCTGTGTGATCTTCTAGCGGAAACTCCACCCTCACTGCACACGCACATGGGTTATACCTTCAGTACATTATGCACTCAAAATGGATTTGCTATACGTTGGCAAAATATAAGCGCTTGATTATATTACTGTATGACAAGGTTATGTGCTGCAGTTATTATCAGAATGATCTCAATGAACAGCAACACCACACTCACTTTTTAAGGACGATCTCAGAGGCTCCCTTGCTGTACATGCGGAAGCTCCCATCAGACAATTTGACGACAGTGCTCATGGACTTCCTGACAGAGTTGAAGGTGTAAACTTTGTAGAGCTTCTCTTCTGGGAGCTGATTTCTTATTGACTGGTAATCCCGCTTCAGGTCCAGGACCAATCCCAGAAGGCCACATTCTGTCTTGTTGCCCACCTGTTTCGGCAGACCGCCTTCCTTATCTGCGGGCTAGAGAGAGGCAGAGGAAGAGATTTTTGGGTGTTCAGTTCCACTTTCAGACAAACATTTTCTGCTATACATATACAGTGGTATACAGTTTGTTGCTGTACCCCTCATTTTATATATTTTGATAGGATTTTATTCCATCATAGTTTTTCAAATGATCAACAAAGAAATTCTCAGCAGAGACTCTCAAGGCTTCAGTTGAACCCTTCTTAGGAACAAATAGTCTACATTGTTTGTTCTCTGATCTAGTCAGTCAATGAGATTCTCTTTTCTTCAGTGCAGTGTGACCAATGTAAGGCTTGAAATAGCTGCTAGTGATAATTAACCGGCTAGCAGGTGAAAGGGTTGCTCTGTGTGGGAGGATTGGAGATGAGATAGAAGGAATCATACATGAATGTTCTTATTTCAGGCATACGTCTCAACCCAGTGCAATCTGGTCATTTGTTAAATTTGGATATTTAATTGTACGTTTGGATCTGTGTTTTTCTCAGGTTCAGTGAACATGTCCATCTCTGTATCTGCACTTCTACATGACTATATAGATTGTGTAGAAATGCTACACATGGCATGTGACATGAATTTGTTTTTCATTACCAATAAACACAGATTATCCTCATGGTTAATTGCTTATTTGGTTTATAAAATATTAAATAAATCTCAGAGACCTAAGTGACATCCTCAAATTGGTTATGTCAAACTTTCAATCCAAAACCAAAAGATTTTTAATTCATTGTCATAGAAAACAAAGACAAGCAGCAAATCTCTTCAAGCATAAATGACAAATATTCTCTGGTTTCAATAAAAATAGAAGATTTGCTGCTTTTCTTTGTTTTCCATGACAATTAATTAAGAATCTTTTGATCAGTCATTTGTGCTTGAAAAACAATCACAAGTTGTTACTGATAAATTTGCTGATGATCAATTATGTGTGACTCAGAATAACAATGTCGCAAGGAAATGTTAAATGGTGTGTGATGTCTCCACCTCTCAAAGCTGGAGTGTTTATTATCAGCCAGCAGAGTAGAGCCTTTTGCTGTAGCATGAGGCTGTGCAGGTGCTACAGTATACAAGTGAAATGGCACACACACACATTTACTGTATGTGCAAGTGTGTGCATGTGGTCAGCTTGCGGAAGACTCAGCGTTGCCATAGTAACACTGGGCAAAGCATACTTGGAAGGAGAGACTTAGGAAGGGGGGGTGGGAGGCACTTGGGAATTCTTACTCTTTGGCTGTGATTCTCTTACAGGATTTTCACTCATCTCACTTCACACATGTCCTCAAGTCTTTCTGTGTTTCCCTTTTTCATATTTTCCCAGTCCTTATCTATTAGCAGAGCTTCACTCCATTTAGTCGCTCACTCTGAATTGTGAAATCACACAGAAATACAAACAATAAAGCATATGGCCTGACTATTCACATTTCTCTGATAATGCATTGTTTTCTTTTCACTGTTGCAAGCCACTGATTGAACAAATCTAATTATCATCAATATCCTACACACAAAAACACACACTAAACACTCTGGTGATAGTGATGGTCATAAATCCAGACACCTCTGAGAGTGTGCAATCATGTTCCCTGCCTCTTCACATAATCACACAATCTCAAGCTGATATTAATTTCATCGTTTGATAAAGAACATGGGGATAAAAGAAAAATGTCACTCCTCAGAACGTGTTTTCTAAATTAACTCTAAATTAATGAATAATTGTTTGCTTAGAAAATGTCAAGAAATAATGAAAAAGGCCAATTTTGGCTTCTCAAGGTGGAGCTCAAGGTTGTATCTTCTAATTCATTATTCTTTATTACAAAGATATTCAATTTAATATCACATATGCAAATAAAGGCAATGCGTCCTCACATTTGGGGAACCAATTTCCAGCTTTGACTTATTATTAAATCAACTAATGGTTTCAGCTCTAAAGTATAAAAGCACAATTTGGGCTGTTTAAAAAAACACACACACAAAAAAAAACGTGTTCTAAAACCGAACAATAAAAAGTGAATGTTCTATGCTGTAAGTTCATCAGAATTGTGATTACATTTGGTTCATTTGGATCCCTATAGCTGGCACTGTGCTTAAAGCTAGTCCAACTCAGGTCTTGCTATATACTGTAGTACCAATAGTACACTTGACACCTACACTCAGCTAAAGAACAGCTTGTCAGGTACACTCTTTCTCTAACACACACACACATGGCATGTCAAAAGCACACTGAACATAATGCTCCTGATCTGACACCAAGACACCTTCAGTCTGTGCTATTTGTCCTAAAATAGACTGACTGCAGGCTTGCTGTTCTGCATCTAAACAAGCCTCCAGCCAGGATTATATTTAAAAGGAAAGGCTGACATTTCAACATTTTTGAATTTTACTTTCTTCTTCTTGTTTTCTTCACTCAGCACTCAGTAGTTAATCACATTAATGGTCTGGTGGAAATGGTGCGCTCTCATTTTGAATCTAACAAACTGCTCTTGTCCACCTGGAATCACTCATTAGAAAACTAACGTGTTAATGTAGCTGTGTAAATGTGCCTTTTTTAAGGTGACTGACAAAGACTAAAAAAAAAAAAAATCCTCCAATTTACCTAATATTGTCATTTATTTAAAGCAGTAAATCATGTATTGCTTACTCTGCTACTGTACATGTGACATCTACCGCATATCTGTCTGTCCTGTAGGAAGAATCCCTCATCTGGTTTTCTTGCTAAAGGTTATTTGGGAGGAAGTTATAAACCAGCACTCTCAGGATAGAGGATTTTGCACTGTATACTGATTGTAAAGCCTTGTAAGGCAAATTTATTTTGGGTTATATCATTTGTATTAATTTGGTTGAGACTTCTGGTAGACTTCTGTGTCTTCTAGTTTTTTTGTTCTTGTTTTTTTTTCTTTAGTTCAGTGGAAATATGCCTGAACATCGCAAACTTGAGGTTTAATATGTCTGTCCGGTGGTATATATATTTGCTTTCAGATATATCACACTGTTTGCTTAAGCAGCTCGATAGTCTGAAACCACAATTTCTCAAGAAACAATGAATATTGATTAATTCAGACTTAGACATATTTTATATGTCCATTTAGCCATCACTGTTGTGAGACAGAGGTTCTAGCCGAGAGGGTTAGAGAGAAAGTCAGCTAAAATCTCATTAATCATTAAAACCCAATCAGACTGCTGGCCCATGTTCACCTAGTAATTGGACATATCTGGTTAATGTTCAGCTGTGTGTCTCACAGACACAGACAAGAGTATAAATACTTTATACCGAGTTTGTGGTAAATAACAGAATTAATGCCTTTTCCTAATGACCGATGATTACATCAGGAAGACACTGCCTGTCATTGGCTAATGAGGGGATGGAACAAATGGCCTCATCTGCACTGTCTGCTAAGTGTTTGGGAGAATAGGTTCCCAGCAACTGAAAAACACCAGAATAAACAACTAAATGCAAATTACCAAGTGGAGATTGTATAGGATGTATTATAGTTTCAAATTATTTTTATACAGTGCTACTAGATGCTTATCGGCGCAGTAGTCAGTTTACAAACATCAGACGCACAGAATTTACAATCTGCACAATCTGTAATGAGACTTTGAATTAGCGACTTGTGACAGAAATTCATTTGGCTAGTGGCAAAACTCCAGCCACTTTGTAGAGAAGCACAAAGACAGTTAGTTTCTGCAAGAACAAATCAAAGCAGGAGAAAGAGCAATGAATAAACAGAAAACAAACAAAAGGCAGACAGCAACGTCGCTGCCTTTTATTCTCAGAGATTCCGTAGAGGTCTAGCTTGACGTGAGTTTCTACGTTACTGACAGTTACTGGCATGCAACGCCCAACACTGGCACGACTGAGTTATGGTTGGCATGTCCTGGCCTGGACGTGGCGAAAGACCAGCTGCCCTCTCCCTGGTCCTTGGGTGCTCCCGCAGGCAAGGACATATGCCAGAGGGAGAGCTGGCAACTTTACTTCCTATTCCACCTGGGGCTCTCCTTAATCCATCCCTCCTGTTCTTTTCCTTTCTCTTCTATTTTCTTCTTCTTGTCTTCACACTAACCCCACCCTTTCACTCCTCAGCCACTCTCCTTCTGCCCCTGATTTTATACTTTCCTGTATCCTGTCTTTCCCATTTTCAAACCCTAATCCTCCTTCCTTGCTCTGGATCATTTTCTCTTCTATACATTTTTCCAGTCTCTTACAAGGCACCCCACCCCCCGTGCCTACGCCTTCCTACTCGGCCCCTCTATGCATGTAGGAGTGGATAATATTCTAGCTCTCCACATGACTGTATCAGCCAACTAGGCTAAGGCCTGGAGCCATGCTGGAGGGCAGTAATACAGTCTTCCAGTCCATGATGAGGACACTTGTCACGTGAGTGTGGTTCCTCTGTCCTCTCATTGTATAATTTTGCTCCTTGCTTTGCTTCCTTTTCCCTCTTTTCCGCTTCATATTTTACACTCTGTTTTCTTTCAAATGTTTCATCATGTCCTTTACTTGCCCATTTACAGCAACATTTGATTTTTCTTTAAAACAATCCGACAAGACATAAATCTTAAATTCAAATCAAACCCAAATCTCATTTCAAAACATTTACTATCAAGAGTGTGTAACTGTTTTTTTAGTGTTGTACTATAACAAATTTGACTGATATAATCCATGTAAACAATTGCTTTTACCTATGAATTAATACCAACATACATGTATAGAAATCTTCAGAAAATACAGTAACTACAATATTACTATTAGTGCTATAGTAAAATCTGTGCTTGTCTGTTGTGCTATTATTCTTTTGCACCATTGACTTTCTATGTAGCTCAGTGAACTTATCTCTCCATGGTGCTAATAACAAAACTACAGGAATTTGTTAAATCTATATAGATTTTAATTTTGTTGCTGCTCTTCTCACTATTTAAACTTCTCTGCATCTTAACTTTACTTTATCATCTTAACTACTTATTTAAGTACTTAACCTAAGTCTTATAGTAAATTCTGTCAGATATACAATACTCCACATATGAAATACTGCTTTACCCTGTGCATTGCCTTTGATGTGTGATTGGCAGGTTTATCAATTAGCTAGTTAGAGTTGAGAGAATCAGTCAATTCATCAGTGTTCGGCAATTAACAGCCAGGTCATGGCTTTGTGATTTCTGTTGCTATACATCATGTTTGACATATTTCCATACCAACCTCAGTCACATGGATTTATTATTCTGGGATTATTTACAGTATGTGTGGCATGTGTGTGTGTGTATTTGTATGTGTATTATCTACCTCTCTTGTCCCTGACCGGAATAATGACCTGAACAGGTGGTTGAAGCCACATGAGACTAAGCTCCCAGGACACTCACACAGCAATGCTAAACACACGCCACTGTGCTGCGAGAACATACACCTGTGATCTGAATACCTCCTACAGTGTGAGTATGCCTGCTATGACAGATGTGTGTATCTGTGTGCAGCTGTGCGTGCATCCCCATTCCAGTAGTTTCACGTTAGACACACAGTCTTTTTATAGACAACGTTGTCGTGTCACATACATAATGAAAACAGTAACAATGTGAAGTTAAAGAAAAAGAAAAGGATAAAAATAGGTAGAATTCAATGGGATGACTGTTTGCTACGAGGCTCTCACCACTGGAAATGACGCATGTTCCCTTGAAATTACATCGGTATACTGACGTCATCAAAGGCCATTCACAAATTGCTATGTAGCACGCTTGACCTATCCGCAAAATATATCCGAGGCGAACTGGTGTGTTAAGAATCTACTTGTGTGCTTATTTGTATGCATGTGTGCACCCATCCTTTTCAGAATATATGAATAAGTTGTTGCACATGGTTACAGTATCTATGAGCATGTGCATGTTTAGTATGAGTGTGTGTATGCTGAAAGTGAGCATGCAGTGATTGTGTAAATGTGTGTGAATATCTCCCTTGAGGATGAGGCTTCTCCAGTTTAGAGTCTGTATGTGTTGGCAGAAGAAGTAGAACTATACAACTGGCTGTATTATGAGGCCAAAGAAGCAGTATGAGGACTGATATGGGTATCAAAGCCTGCCTCTTTGCCTTTGTGCCTTTGTGTGGTGGCCATCAAAGACTTCCATAACCATCCTGGCATCCCACAGGATTGGCCTCTTATATAAGAACACACCAGCCAGCATACTGCAGGGCTGGAGTGGTGCTGAGGGAATGGGGGCGGCTGGGGGAGGAAGAGAGGGATGCACTAAATATTCTTCAGAAATTTCCCTTTTGCATTCTGAGTTTACATCATCCTTTAATTACATCTGTACATCTCTGTCTTGTTTTCCCTTTCCTTCACTCCAATTAGAGCTCACAGTAAATAGATACATCCATGCTGACATGTAATGTACTATCTACTGTTTATGTACTAGATTTTATGTTTTGCATCATATTTATTCATGTAACTGAGTTCTTATGAGCTGATGTATGCATATAAGGATGTATGTATATGCATGCGATGTAGTTCTGTACCTCAATGGTTTGCAAGCTGTAGTGCACTCATGCCATACGAAATTACTGTTGATATCAGTTCACCCTAACTTCTACTTTTGTGCATAAGGCAACCTCTTTTATGAATGGAGAGATTATAAAAGAGCAAACTCTAAGCTGCCTTACATAATTCTGTTGAGCTAAGCAGCTGTGGAGGTACAACAGTGTGATGTAATGCTGCTATGGATTTTTGTTAATGTAGCACAAAAAAAAACTGGAAACTGAGACAACTTCATAGTTCCATCAGCAAAACTAAATCACCATTTGAACTACGGGGCCATAGACAGATAGTTTGACATGTTTAGTAATGTAAAAGATTAATAGTAACGTGTTGCTAGTGCATCTTTCTCATCTTCAGTTGTTGCTTGTTTTTGCCAGGTAACAACCAAAAATTGACATTTGTAGACATGTCAGTTTATGCACAAATATATTCAAAGATATCTTAAGAGTTTAACTTCAAAGTTAACATTGTGTGTTTGGGTCTCAGAGTTGTGATTCCAATTTAAACAAATAATACATAATTTAGGTAAATTTAAATATAAAACGGCTCAGTTTGAATCTGTCAAGGCACTTAAACCTTTTCCCATCAAAGTTCAAATAAATGGGCTTCTGTTCAGCATACAATGCATACACAGTGTGTGATACTAAAACTGAACCACATGTCAAACATCTATAAATGCAGAAGAATTGTACTGAGTGACTGAAGTCATATCACCAATATTAAATGGGCAGAGATTGTTTGTTTGTTTCTTGGGGCTAAAAACAGGCTGTAGGTCCAGGTCAGATGCTGAGTCACTATTTGGTATTTAGTCAAAGAGTAAAAGAAAAAATCAAAGAACTCTATTTGTATAACCATCAAATAGAAACTGCAACAGGTATGACATCAGATTTAACCTGACTGAGACAATAAAACCGTTATATAAACAAGAATATTATTAGTGGAGACATGTACATGCTGAATGGCCTGCTTTAGAAAAGTAAATCCAAATGGGAGTGAGCAGTTAAATAAAATTTGTCATTGTTTTATATATTTTGGTGCCAACTGGTATAAAGCCTAGGAGACACAATGATGCTACCTGTATGCCAAAAGTAACTGTAATGCCTAAGTGTCTAATCGACTGTGTTTCATAGAAGAGTCAAAACGAGAGATATGTAGCTCTCCATCTTAAAACCCAGTGACCAATGCTCTGTTTTCACTGAGACAGCGATTGTGCCTTGAGGGGTAGGAAGTCAAATCTGTGGGATTCTTGTATCGCAGATGTCCCGCCTGCTCAGCTCATTCCCCATGCAAGTTCCATAAGGACATTTGTCAGTTGATCAGCCATCAATGAATAGACTCTACGGGGGTTTACAAGGATAGTGACACACAGACAGGCACAAATGGAGTGTGTGCGTCTGTGTACAGGTGCGTGTACATGGTCATGCCAGGAAAATTATTACTCAGGCATGTTGCTCCGACAGTCTGAAGACATCCTGATCTTGGCAAACTTTGCTTTTCAGAAATTTCTTGCCAAGTGCTTTATGTATTAGATCTGTGACCTGAAGGAATATCATTGGAAGCAGGTTTCAGATTCTGTGACAAGAAGGTGTCAACTGTCTATAAATCTATCTATATGTCCATTTCTTAGTGTAGGCAAGTCTACTTGGCTTGGAGAAAATCTCTCTTCCCTGCATTCACTGTAAACAAGACATCGTCTCAAGCACTTAGACAGATTGGATTCAATTACAGTCTGCTATGCTCTGAATATCAGATAAGACAAAATTACACAACCGTTGTAAAGGTGACAAGTTGAGTAAATGCCTGATGAATCTCAAGCAGCAGCCAAGGACACAGACTTCCTGCTTTGCCAAGAAGAAAGCACTGCAGAACTGTCTCACTGTTTCGGGGCTGCTCGCGTCATATGGTTTCATTGTCACACAGAGGGAGCTCTTAAATATTCAAATAAGGGTTCAGAGCACTTATAGTTCACAGAGTGTAAATTAACAGGTTTTCTGATACAGAAACATCTTGACATTTATGTTTAAACCTTAAAGAAAAGGCCTATCCTGTGACTACCATTACAGGTGGCTTACCAGTATCTTGGTGGTATAGGCGCTGTTGATGGAGATGGAGTTGGCCAATAAGTCCAGTGATTTGGGAGGCAGAGCACCAGGATCTGGGATTTCTTTGTAGTGCACATCTCCAACATAACACTGCACAGCCGTCATGCGGTTAGTGGTTAGCGTGCCTGTCTTGTCAGAGCAGATGGCTGTAGCATTGCCCATCGTTTCGCATGCATCCAAGTGACGCACCAGGTTGTTGTCTTTCATCATTTTCTGTTGGTAGGAAACAATGTGATCATCAGGATCTGTTGCAATGCCTACAAAATCTTTAAAATGCTTATACTATTAAATGATTGTCTGAATTAGCTTCTCAGATAAGATGCTTTCCATACTTGTCCTTCTTTAGAATTGGTTTCACTGTTTGCTGCTTTAAATTTTTTCAGGTTTTTAACACAATGTGACCATCATCCACACCCAATCCCAAAGTATGCATGCAAATCATCTTTTTCATTGTGTTGGATCAGAGGTCACAATTTCCCAGTATTAAAACCCATTTACATTGCATAAATATACAAACGACTAGATGCATACAATGTGCACATGATCAGTGCTTCAAAGTAAGTACTGTATGTCTTTGTTCTTCCTTACCTTAACAGAGTAGGCCAGGGAAATGGTAACAGCTAGAGGCAGCCCCTCTGGGACGGCCACCACCAACACAGTCACACCAATGATGAAGAACTTGACAAAGTACTGGATGTAGATGGGTGTGCACTCTGTTAACCAAGCGCGTTTTTGCATCACAAAGTTGTCAATTGCAAAGTACAGGACCAGGATGATGACTGTGATGGCCGACATGAGCAAACCTTTGAAAAGATACAAAAGTTTATCAGCTGATATGAAAGTGAATCTAATTGGTCACTGTCAAGGTTATAGAGGATTTCCAGTTCCCCATTATAACCTTATTAATGTAGAACTTATTGCTGAAGTGCTGTATTAGCCTGCATCAGTTTTAGCTAGGTTTAAAGATGATGAAGCTGTGTTTGTGCATCTATACAGCATAGACCATCTGACGCTTGCTGCTTTAATAGAGGCTGATGCATTAGATGCAGCGTCTAAATGCAGTTCAGTCAATTAAAGTATACAGGTTTCATGTTGTAGATTCAGGTGAATCAGGGCTCTTTACCCCTCTGAAAGCTAATAAGCTAATGGGTTCTTAAGAGTCCTACGGAGAGCAGGGAAGCTAAAGTAACATAAAAAACAGGCACACATGCTGGAGGGTCACAGGTCCTCCACAGGAAGGCCATATGAGCTTAAAGTGCCGCTTGTATGCTAATCCATCCATGGCAGTTCATTTTTCTGGCACCATGTCCTCATTCCATCAGTCAAATCTGATGTAAGAGCACACTGTAAAATCAAGGACTTCTTTAATGGATTCTCAGAAAATGAGAAATCATATTCTTCTTACTAAGAAAAAAAAAACACTTGGAAACCTTGGCAGTCAGATTTTTTCTCAACTTCCTAAGAAATATTTTCAGGACTTCTGTGGTTCTCGTTTCCTTGACAGTGGTCCAGAAACCCCTCGAATTTGTGCATGAAGTATTTTAGGTATGCAATATTCATGGAAATCATTTGTTCAACAGTAATCCTACTATGTTGCTGCTGGGAGGACACCCACAGTGTGGGCATACTGGCTTGTGGGCATCTGTTACTAAAAACGCTTGCGGGTACAGATCTAGTGCAAGTGTTTTAGACATCAACTCCTTGGTGCCATAAATGGCTTTAAATTACATGACAAAGAACTGATTATGGTATGGAGTGCACAATTATTGTAAACTGCTTCAGATAAAAGCTCCAGATAAATAAATGTGATGTAATGATGAAAATTGCTGAAGTGAAACAGTTGTATAATGGTGCCTCAGTTGTTCCCCCTACAACGATTCAGCAAGTCCTTAGAGGACAGGTCATTTGGAAAAATACAATGAACTCATCATAATCATATCATAATCATCATAATCCTGTTGCTTTAAGCAACCAAGGAGTGAGTCTTTTTAGTGCAACATCTTGCTTTGACTGACAGGATGATGGGGCAGTACCTTGTTGCCCCTGAAATAACTGCCTGAATGAGTGATAGACTTGTCCCTGAGCAATTTCCTGTACCTGCTTTGCCAATCTGGACAGCCAGTTTGGTCAGCTTCCCTTGCAGCACAGACTTCTCTTTCTTTGGGACGGACACCTTCTTCCTCTCTTTCTCATCGGTCTCTCCACCTTCAGCACTCTTTAGAGGCTGCATCTCCATGGCAGCTGCTCCATCCTGCTTCTTTACTGTAAACACCACAAAAAACAAACAACAACAACACAAAAAAAACAAAAAAAAAACAGACATCAGCAGTGTTAGAAATGTAGATTAGACCGAGGGAGTGAAGAGGAGCAGGCAGCCAGGCTTCAACACCCAAGAGTTATACTAGGTTCAGCACATTTGGTGCAGACATACACATTAGATTTAAAACCAACAAGAGATCATATGACATCCTGTGACAAGATGGGAACTAATTGGTATGTATAAAGTTTCCATACACCATAATAAGGATTGTTTATGTTTGTCCCTGAATTGTCTTCGTGGTAAAATCCAAGGGGCTGTGAACCTCGGTTCTGCATAGGATATAGAAAATACATGATGCTGTAGATCTTTTTTTGTTGTGGTAGGGTAAACGCTATGTTTCTCATCATCCATACTATCTTTAAATCACAAACACATACAGTATACTGTATATTACAATAAGTCACGAATGACTCAGTGGTCCTACATCCAAGGTCCAAGGTCCATATTCACAGATAATTTAGAAACCTGCTAAGCATTTGCACAAAGTGAGGAAAAACCTTATGTACTGTATAGTGCAGCACATTTCACACACACACACAAGAAAAACTCACTTAATTTCATATATTCAAAAAATCAAATACCTGAAAATAAATGAAAAAAAAGCATAATTTCTGAAATAAAATAAAAAAAACAGGCTATACAACCAATAATCAAGTACCTCACTCTGTCTCCATCTCTCTAACAAACACACACAGCACAGTGTTTTTCTGGTAATGTAACCCATTGCCAAGAATCAGTTAAGCCCAGTTTCCCAATAACAATGAGGCATGTGTTTGATGCTCATGAAAAAAAATAAACTTTTAATGTTGAACATTTGTCATGCTGTCTGGTTGAACGTTTTGTGTTTCCACCCCTGTGACACAAGACAGAAATTGACTGTATCCAACTGTACCCAGCAGAACAACCACCAAACACACCGAAAGCTGCATTGTGTTATATATTCTAGCAATGCTGATACCATGTTGCACAGTCTGCAAGTCTTCATTTACCATTTTGCCCCTTTGTTTCGGGGATACTTTGAGTTCAGCTTTTGTCTATTATTCCATTTAACCACACTGTTTTTAACAGAGGAAACATTCTGATCTGATATGAATACTTGGACCTGGCAGATAGACCTATGGATAGACATTATGGTTAAATGTACCAAATCAAAGTTTCAAAGTTTCAAAGTTTCGAAATTTAAATTACTTTAAAAAGCACCTGGTAGTAAAGCACTAAAGTAGTCAGTTAATTAGCTGATTTAAAGAAAATGTAACTTGAATTTATGAAGAAAAAACAACGTCAAACATGTTGTTGATAAGTTATTATATGATTTGGAGAATTGAATCACTTTTGGTGTTTGTTGTTTGTCAGACAGTAACCTATTCCTATGGAAAATGTTACTTTGATAACGTGGCATTTGGTATTATTTATATTTGAAGTTTCACAGACTTGCGATTAACAATAACAATTACACCCTTAAAAAGATCACAGTATTCCTTTAATCCCAGACAATTTTTGTTGCATTGGCGTACTGGTGGCAAAAAAGGGACAGCCTGAGCGTGGTAGGGACATAGTAGAGGGACAGGTTTCTGTTCTCTCATAGAGAACAAGACAAGTCAACAACACAACAAGAACAACAACAGAACAACAGACCAGGGACAACATATCAGTGACAGACAGAGTGGAGAGGAGAGATTTTCTAACCTAATATGACTGCAGGTAAAACCTGGGTCAAACGCTTACATTTATTTATTTACTTAGTCAGTGTTAGACTTCACTGTCCCCACACTTAATTAATTAACACAAATAAATTGAGAGACAGTGAGGTGTTAAGAGCATATAATATCATTTAAGCTGATATAAATAAAGCAGTGGATGATTTCCACTTGCATTTGACCCAGAGCGTACACCACACATCGTAGAAAGGAAGAAAAAAAAAAGAGAAGAACAGGAGAAGGGAGGAGGAGGATGGGGAAGAGAGAGTGAAAGATGTGGTTTGGTTACCTTTAATCTGGTTGCTCTCCATATTGCCATCTTGCATTTTACCTATGATGGAGACATACAAGACAATAACAACAAAAATAACCAAGGCAGACAAGTCAACAAATTATCACCACAGAGACAACACACACAGTGAAAACCAAAAGTCACAAACAGGGAGACAGGAAAATGACTTTTAATACAACGTCTCCGTGACAGTAACATAGAAAGGCTTGTGATGTGTGATGTAATGTAATAAGAAGCTATAGCTACTGGCAAGACAAAATGTAATTGAGAGTCACAGAAAAATCCTATAGTGTGCAGATTTTCTTAAATTAAGTCGGAGGAAATTAGGTTTTAATAGACTTTATTGTAGTATAAGCAAATAATCAGGTAATTAGAATAGCTTAATGGGCCTAAACATATCTTGTATAGCATAATTTTATGCAGAACATTTTTTTTTTTAAACTGCACAATCTCTGCTGAATTTTCTATTTTCAAAGTGACATACTCACACTATGAGTACAGGTAAGTTCACACACATTATCAACAATACGAATCAAATCATCAGGGTATAAAATGAGATATCAAGACATACCGTAGATACAGCATTACACTGAACACTGACGGTGAGGGAGAGTACATCACAAACACACGCACATAATACGCACAAACAAGAGACAGCATGCATAAAATTCAGAAAGCACATGCAAGATCACACACTTAGAGGGAAGCAGACTGGAGATGTGAACAATACAGAGAGAGAGAGAGAGAGAGAGAGAGAGAGAGAGAGAGCGAGCCTCTGAAGGAAAGGCCTCCCACATGGCGAAGTTACATAAGAACAACTGGAGGAAAATCGAAATCTCAGTGAATTTATTATGCTGTTGGATTTTGCTTACACAAGGTGTGGACTTAAAATTAAAGAATCAACTAGGTGTTTAGTACAATATACTGTATAGAAATAACAATAAAACTTACAAGAGTCTTGTCCTTTCAAAAAACAAATATACTGTATACACAATATTCATAAAATAAGACATTATAATTAGTAAAGCATTTATAATATACTGCAGTGTTGATCTCATTATCTACCCAGGCTTTAATTATAGAGATATGCACTGTTTGTCTCAGTGGTAGTCAGGCTAGAAATTGCTCAAAATGTGTATTCTATTGCTTTGTACTCAAATGTCACTGAGAAAATGAATCAGGTACAGCCGGAAGCCCAGATTCTCCCAGTATCTTTGGGATGTATGTGGTGAATAAATGGCTTGTTTCACCTCCACTTCCACATTAGCCAGTTCCCTGGAGTCACAATAAAGCTGAAGATGACAAATTGCTCTGTTCCAGCCCAGGACAGCACAAGGTCATCATTACAGTGCAAATCAAGCCCCTTCTGCCTTGAATACAAACATTTTGTGGCTTCTCTCCAAGGAGACAAAGATAAGAGAGAACCCAGCGCAACCATGAATGTAGTTAATCTTTTGCATCTTGTCCAGCTCACACAGAAATAGAAGATTTGTACTAAGTGATCTCAGAGGACATCCGACTAAAGGAGAGGACCCTATAGTGCAATTTTGTCACCATTCTTCAGCTAGTGTCTTACCTACTATAAGAAAAATGAATTATTAAAGCAATCCTTTTATCACGCAATAGATACATTAACCTAAAAGCACCATGAGTATTTCTACATTTTCTGAGCTATTGAAGAGGTATCTTTATTCACTTTCATGCCAAGAGTTAGATAAGAGGATTAATACCATTGTTATGTTTGTAAGGTGTATATGACGCTACTACCAGCAGTTGGTTAGCTTAGTAAGCATAAAGACTGTAAACATAGAGGAACAGATATCCTGACTCTGACTGTTTACTCTAGTTTGATCTATACAATAACCAAAATGTAAAAATGTCAGGGTATGAATGTATTGTACAAAATGTCAAACTTTCCTTAATGACACTCAACTTCAAACAATATAAAATGCTTAAAGATTTTTCACTACTACCATCCAGAGACCTGAAGAGTTTTATCGGTTTTAGTTGTCATTTAAAGATGGCAACCCCCCAAAAAAAGACAAAAGGTCATTCCAATTTTTTCCAAGACAGCAATGTTGTGTGTACATTTAAAACCTTACAAGACAAAAGACAGCATAAAGAGAAGAAAAAGAAATATGTGACTAATTTCTACTACAAGGTTACAGAGGACATGCATTGACGGCATGGTTACAAAAGGGTCCGACACGACTGAAAGAAAAGGTAGAGCAGAGTAGAAGATGAGCACCGATGATAGGAGGCAGTTGGAGGATGGAGAAGGTAGGACGTGTCAAAAGTCACAACAGAAAGAGGTCAGAGATCAGAGGTTTTTATCAACCTACCATTAATTAGGCTGGCACTGCCAGGGGCATTAATCCCTGCAGCCCCATCCGTGGCTATAGTTGCGATGGGGTGGATGGGGGGATGGGAGCAGTCTAGCCAGTAACAATGAAGGCCGCACGTGAATGAACAAAAACACACCCACGCACCCACGCACAAATACACACACACACACACGCAGGTGCATACACAAGACAATGAACAGAAATAACATGGTTATAGCACATTTAATAGATTCAGCATATGTGAACACTAAAGTCGTAGTGTTGTAATCAATGTGGATCAAAGATTTGTGATGTATCTAATCATGAAATCTTATGTATGTATGCTACTAAAGTAATTTACTAAATGTTATGTCAATCAAATAAACAAGTGTAACACTGGACAGACATGAAACATGAAATCTGAACATAACATATATGGAAATATAAGAAAATGTGAAACCAGAGCTACAGAATTGACAAACCAGCTATAAGTTCATTTTACATACAGTATATTTGTTAAAATATACTGAATGTACTGTACTGTTTATAATCTTCTATGTACAGTTAACAATGGCAATTTTATCATACAATGTTATGTTGTATGCCATATACTGCTTTTATTTTATTTATTTATTTTTTCATTTAAACCATGTTATTCATGTAATATCTTTTAGCATCACAAAATCATAATTTGAGCAGAAAATCTGAAAGAAATTAGTTAAAAGGAGTAGCATAGCCAGTCTGAAATCAAAGTATACAAGTAAAGTAAACAAAATAGGTATTAGCCAGGGAAATACACATGTGCCAACCAGTCAAGTGATGGGGCTAATCAACATTATGATGTCAATCTGAGACGGTGTCAAACTTTTTGCTTTAGACCCCCTTCTAGTTTCAAAACCTGGAACGCTTGTCTTTTGACAGCTGTCACATAAACTGTGTCATGTCTGGAGTTAATGGTTAACAAAAACACAATTTATTGTAGTTATCATAGGTCTATACTTCATTTACTATCTTACTCCAGTTGCTTTCTTTAATGACACAGCACCCCAGTGACTTTAGTGCAAACAACTGATGAGCTTGCAATGAGCAGTGTTTGGACAGCAAATCCATCCATGATTAAAACTGCATTTGAGTGATGGGACCCTTTAAAGTTGCATCTGCCTAAATCTAATCTTAACTTTAAGAAGTCATATATAGTCATAATGAAACTTTAAATTAAGTTGTATAATTAGGCCAGCCATGTGTGAAGTGTGTGAGATATTAGCAGACATTTCTGCCAGTAAAACTTCTAATCTAATGAAATCTATGAATCTACATCTAAATACAAATAAAGGATCAATGATGATAAAGGATGATAAAGGATGTATTAACAGTGAATGACAGTTTAAAGTAAATTTATAGGATTATTGTTCCCAGTTTGATAAATCTGATAACCTGGGAAAATAATGCATATTTGCACTGTGCTACAGCCAGATCAAAAGTATACTGTTGAAGTACTATACTTACAAGTCAGAAACACACACAAATAGTATTTGTTAGTGTTTAAATCAGAAAAAGAAAGTATTTCCCACTAGGGATGGCATCTTCACAGTTAACTTCTGAGGCAAAACGCCTCCCAACATATGGTCCACTATCCATGCAAGCTACTAGGGTACCCGCTCATTGAAACTACAGAGCTATCAGAAGAAACACTGGTAGCACTGGCGCCAAATCATTACTGATGTTAGAACAGACATAGAATTATACAACAGCTTATACCATCTACTTTACTCTACTGCTGGTACATGTGCTGTACACCTGCAAGGTTGTCGCTCTCATGTCATTGTTCTGTAACACAGAAATGAGATGAGTCTGACAGGCTTTGTTTAATCATGGCATTCAATACGTCTATGAAGCAGGACCGATGTTGAATGCCAGCTAGTTAGTTTGATGAGTGCAGTGCCTGTAATAAGGGGAGAGGATTATGCGTTGTGAAATGTGTCATCTGTCAACAATCGCAGAAGCGGTGTTGTGATGATGAGACTTCTCTTTTTAAGTGAGGAATTAAACTGGGGCAACGGTGCTCGGCTACAGAAAAGGGTTGAAGGGTAACGGTGCTTTACTGGGGATGATTAGGGGTTAACGGTCAAACGGATCAAGTGCCACTTCCAGGGGTCAGAGAAAGGTGATACTATACCTGTATTCTGGTGTCCATCTTCCACTGCCTCTCCTTCGAGGAAAATTTGTGAGGATAAGAGAGTAAGGAGAATAAAGCACCTGAACCCAAAGGATGTGGATACTGCAGCTCACAAGTGTAACTTGTGTACTACCGATACTCATTTCATACAATATTTATACACATTCAGTAAAGAGCACTGCACTACAAGTACCTACAAAAGGTTCATACAGCTCACATGAGTTAAACAGGCGGGCATTTGTGAGTGTACTGTTTATAGCCCTTCTGATAACAAGGACAGTTTAAAACACTGATATTATGCAATGAGCGTACACAGTCAGACTGTCAGGACATAAGGTAATGGAACGACAAAAGCTTTTTCAAGGGTACGTTGCTGAGCAACCCTGACAAAGAGACAAATTACCTCAGTACTCCAGAAGCAACTTCAGAAAAATCATATTGAGCATATGGACAATTTAATAATATAATGATTTTACCTTTCTTTTCTTTCTTCTCTTCTTCCTCTGCACCAGCCCCCAGCAGGGTGAAGATGATTCCAGTCTGAGAGTTGACACCGACAGCAGTAACCACCATGCGTCCTGACCCCTCCATCACATGGGTCCCTGGGAAAAGGGCAGCACAGTGTTATAAATTGTGTTACAGCTTCCGCCTCAGTTCATTCCTAAACACAATCTATACTAATAGTGAACTCTTGAGTGTGAAAGTATTCATTGGCTTACAATTTCATAGTACATTATATATTAAAACAGCTGGGTCCCATGTTAACAACATCTTCAAGAACTGTTTGCTGTGATTGGTAGCTTTGGTTCTATATTGGTTCTACAGTATATTTATGATCACTGTCCTGTTGCACTGACCTAAAATATGGGGACCAGTACCATTTATGTCAAACAATTTTACATTTTAATGGTATTTAAGTGCCTCAAACACCATTAAAGCCAAAAGTCAGTACATTATTTTCATTCACTGTTCCATTTCAAATTTAACGCCATGGAGTAGTGAGCCAAAAACAGTAAAAAAAAAAGTGTCACTACACTTGCATGTGTATATATACAGTATACACACACACACTCACACACAACATTATTAACCTTTGGGAGAGTACATTGATGTGGGTGAATATGAGGCTAATTAAAGGCAGCAAAAAGGGACACAGCTAATTATCTACAGAAAAAAAATACTAAGATATGAGATCAGATTAACCCACATTTCTGTTATCAGCAATATTCTTTATTTCTAAGACTCCTACAGCTGCAAATATTCTCCCTGCAGTCCAGCAAATAAATACTATACCAATAAAGATACAGTAGATTGTCTTACAGACTATGTCTTCTCTAATGATTAAATTACATTCACAACCTTTTGTCTTCTGTCTGAGGTTTTGCCCTGACTGTGACTTACAGTATAATTTGTACTCTAAAAGGAATTAGAGTTACAGAACAAACCTAAGCCTATTTTTTGAGACTTTGCATTGGACATTGAAGGCAGTGGATGAAAATAAAAGGTTTTGACATTATATATATTCTGGTGCAGGATGACAAATTTACACCAGCCCACTGCATGAAAATCTTTGTTTGTAGATTCATTACTATTTTGTAAAGAAAGTGACAGAAGAAATAGTAGTCGCTAGCCATTTTGAGAGAGTAGGTGAAGGTAGGTTTGTCCTTTACTGAAATTACATGCTAGAAAACACGACTGTGACATGCAGTATACACTCATCCGTCAATTGATAACATACCAGATAACAGCATGGGGTCCTTGTCTGCATTCTTCTTGACGTGGTCAGACTCTCCGGTCAGTGATGACTCATCAATCTTCACGTCATTGCCCTGGATCAACACCCCATCAGCAGGTAGCAGGTCACCTGCAATGATAGGAATGGCAGAGTTTCTATCTGCAGTGGATTGGAGGGGGTTTGACATGGGTTTGAGCTAATGACCACTGTAGTGTATTCTTGGTACAAGATTGTATTGGGACAGGATGTGTGTGAGCTTCTCCACGCAACTAACTAATTTCTCATCATTAATATTAACATACTGTAGCTTAAATACATATAATTGCTTAAGGTGGATATTGTAACTTTAATCTCCCTGTGGAAATGTGTTGGAAGTCTATTTTCGGCTGCTGAACCATGAAAATTACTTTACACAGAAGTCTATTTTCGGCTGCTGAACCATGAAAATTACTTTACACAGAACAATAGACAAGCCAATGGAGGCAGTAAAGTGGGCACCTCCAACCATCCAGAAGAAGGAACAAATAACGGCCATATGTTTAAAAAAAGTCAAGGTTGAAATCAAAACTGAGTTGATACAAAGATTTTGTTGTATTAAGAAAGCACAAATATTATGATTATCAAATATTAATCAATATAAACAGAGAGTTGGCATGACTGAACAGGTAAAATGTAGGAACCATTACTGGTATCATGGAACTTACTGGATCTAGAAGACCCACTCTGTCACTGATAACTTTAAAATGAT
The DNA here is from genome assembly GCF_000972845.2 of Larimichthys crocea. NCBI lineage: Eukaryota > Metazoa > Chordata > Actinopteri > Sciaenidae > Larimichthys > Larimichthys crocea. Next base: position 13,841,334 of record NC_040016.1, read on the forward strand.
GTTTGTTAATATTTGGCTGTGTTTTGTGGTGTCAGTGTGTCGGTTCATGGTTTTTATTTTAAATCTCTCTGAACTATGAATTTCCACCAAGAAGATATTCACAATGTGAGTTAATTCAACTGACTGCATGCCAGAAACTGAGTAAACTCTAACACCCACACACAGTTTGACAACATCCTCACACCTACCGTATTTGACCTGTGCAATATCCCCCACCACTATGTCAGCCACGGGCAGCTGTATGACCTGGCCAGCACGGACAACCTGGAATTTCTGCTCCTGCTCGATGCGGCTCTGTAGCCCACGGAACTGCTTCTCCTTCGACCAGTCGTTGAAAGCCGTCACCAGCACCACACACACCACAGACAACAGGATAGCTGCGCCTTCAATCCAACCGGCATCCGCCTCACCCTCGTCCTCTACACCACCTGCCGCTGAGCCACAGGCTGTAGTTCGGTAACCGTGACAGGAAGGAGAAGAGAAAAATTATATAGATGTCAGACATTTTGCAACACACCATGTTTTCATATATACATAGATAAGTATATAGTATATAGACAAGTATTCTGTTGGCACGCACTTAAATTAGTTTAACATACACTTCATAAATTGCTATTTATGCTTATTACTTATGTCAAGTGTGAAAACTTACGATAAAAAAAACACTAAAGGGTAAAATCAAAGCTCACATTCACACTGGAGACTGAGAGGCTTTGGAAAACTGTGTGCAATTAGTACATTTGTTGTTGTTGTGTAAATAAATGCATATGTGTAGTTTGTGCACAGTGTGTGCAATATAAAAGAAACTCTAAAATGAATGAACTGAATGAACTCTGGCTGAAATGACCTTCAGAGAACTCACTTCTCCTCGCCTCTTCATTCATTTGCGCTACTTCAAATGGATGCCCTGCAGTCTGCTGGCTGTTCACTCACAGACTGGCATATATTTGGGAATGAAACAAGGCCTATTCCCAGTCCAATTTCGTGCTGCGTCATGTAATACTCTGGGAGCCATTGTGCCCCACACTCTTGGCTAGCTGACTTCAAAAGCTCTCTGTGGGCTGATTTACTTTGGACTATAAAACACTTGCAGCTCACAAGGGAACTAGTGCAGCCCTCATGTTATAGATAATACATATGCAGGGTCTGGTCTAACCAAGAAGTAGACTCCAAGGAGGTATTTGGACTCACTGGTGCACTACAGGGGGGCTCCAATCAATATGATGCTCATTTAGTGGACACACAGCATACAGTAACAGAACATATCCTCCTTGTTCTGTAAGACTACTGCACATAAAGTATGTACTCATCCATTTATGTTGATTTTTAGCACTTTTTCCATTCAAATAATTCATTTCATATAAAGTACTAAGTATTGTGATATGTTACCTGATGTTTTTTAAATTGTCCATGTAGGACTTTCTTTTTCTGTTAATCATGATTTTGATCAGGGAAAAAAAGGTTCCTGATTTCAATAAATGAGAGCTTAACCTGTTACGTAATTTAGTGACTCTTCTTTTTGTTTTTGTGTTAATAACAATTTGTTATTAAATTACTTAAATTTGACCATAGTGGGATACATTACAAGACACATATAGCAATTATATTACACTGTAGCTTATTTAAAAAAGATGGGTGTATTAGGAGAAGCAAAACAAAAAGAAAAAAAGAAGATTTAAATACTAGAATTAAATACTACTAAACTAGTAAACAATTTAATAGGCTTTCAATCCTGTTTGATCAGTGCAGCACACTGACAGTAATACAGTGAGCTGTCCCTGATTCTGATTATACAGCTTTTAGTATTCAGACAGGTAAACGCAAATGTGTGCACAAACTGTTTGTGTCTCTCAGAGAAAGACAGACATTCATGGAGCAATTTTGCAGCTGTCCATGGTGCTGAAGTACAGCCTGACAAAGCACTAAATATTACAACTAACGCAGCCGACTGAGAAACTTTTACAACTGGGGGGCATGTAATTTAATAAATACATATGCAAAGATTTAAAGCGTGTTTAACAAATTGGTTTGGACACTTTGCCAAACCATGTTGGTTCCTATGTCTCCCTACAGAGAGTTGATAGAGATGCAATTAAGAGCCTCCTCATTCAACTGCAGCGTGGCCGTTTCTTATGTAAATGAGAATTAAGTCATCCCACCACCTTCTATTTCTGGACTGAGCTTTTGTTTGACCTATTAATACAAATGAGAATAAGTCAGCAGTGAGAGCCATGCTTGCTTGTGTGTGCATGCATGTGTAGATGCTGTGATATTTGTTATAAAGACATTTCAGTACATAAATGCTTTAGGCACCAATTTTATGATTGAATTTTTATGTATTTATATCATTCTAATATGAGACGAGACTTACACCTTTTGTACCTCAAGTTAAAGGAAAGCTGGATTATGTGCCTGCAGACTGATACAGTTATTAGCATAAAAGATTCCTTTGGCCTTTCTCTTTATTTGAACTTGTTCATAAAGTGATGCAGCTCAAAATATGCAAAGAAAAGAAGAAGGGAAAATCACTGGCCAATTAACCAATACTTTTAATACCTAACTATTTGGCTGAGTACACCACATATTTACTCACTCATATTAATTCCCTCTTAACCATCCAACTAAAAAACTTTACCATATTTTTCGGGCTATAAGGTGCATTTAAAATCATAACATTTTTTTCAAAAATCAACAGTGTGCCTTATGTATTAATTCTGGTTGTGTTTACTAACCTTGAACCGATTTTATGTGGTACACATTACAGCTACCGTAGTCAGGAGCCTCGCGGAGTAATACGTAGGCCTACAGATAGGCCTACTGTGCTTCAACATACCGGTAATATTGTGGTGTGCGTGTATAAGGACCCCAAAATGCCAGCTGTTAAGAGGCATTAGAACACGGGAATAGAGCAGCTGCGAGAGAATTCAACATTAATGAGTAAGTGTATTGTTTTGTATTTTTGTGTTACAACTGAACAACGGTTTTGTAATTTTGTGTTAGCCTACAACTGAACAACGCTGAGAGTTATTGTGAATTAGTTGAATAAAGTTCGACCTATCTGACACACGTTTTGTTTCGCTTATTGCACCTTATAACCAGATGCGCCTTATAAGCCGATGTAATTCAGAACTAATTTGATTAACTACCCATGCATGTAAGACGATGGTAACTACTCTTTCTTTTTCTGGTATTTTTACCTTTTTAAACTCTCGAAAATGATGACTGGTCCCTTTGGCAGGGTAACTAAATTCCATTACTGTGATAATGCTGGGAGCAATGACTGATGTTGCTGACTCAGCACCTCGTTATGGTCTCTGTCTTCATTTCCTGTTTCATGGCTCACAGGGCTGATGTATGGGCGCTGGGAGCTCAAGGTTATTTCTCTACTCAACACTTCATTAACCTTCCCCGGTACCTTTTATACACACATTTAACACGCTCATAATGTGCACGCGCAAACACACACACACACAAAAATGACTCCAGTGCTCTGTGAGTCACTTGATCTCAAGCAAGTGTAACCTGCCTCACCAATTAAAAAGTGTGTGTGTGTATACATGTATGTGTCAGCGAGTGCCACTAATGTTAGAGGGAGTGATGTCAGTGGACCAATGCAATTATAGCCTGTCCTCAAAAACTGTATTTGAAACTTGCGTGTGTGTCTCAAGAACTCAAAATGAATGACAAGAGTATTTTTAAAAGAAAGTGATGTCACAAGAGCCATTTCACTCACACTCTCCTCCGCCGCGCTCTCCGGGAGGGTGGTAGAAAGAGAGGCCCAGGGAGATCAGGGCAGCGATCTCTAGGATGATAAGGGTGACGTCCTGCAGGGCCTCCCATACCAGCTGCAGGAAGGTTTTTGGCTTCTTTGGAGGTATCAGGTTTTTACCATATAGTTCTTTTCTCTTGTCCAGGTCAGGCTGGGCACCTGCGAGACCTGAGAGAGGAGGACACAGAAAGAGGAGGAGAGACAGAGAAAGCGTTTGATCACATCACTGTACAATGATCATCAATATGTGGAGGATATTCTTACAGGCACATTGCAATTTTATTTTGTATATATTAGGGGTTTAACATTACAGTAACAATCTGCTTTATTTATATATCTCATCCAACAAAACCATTCAAACCATTCTTTGTTATAAAACGATGATCTGTAGCCAGTTTTGCATTTTTTCTCACACTTCACTCTTCCTCACTCTCACACCACACACAAACCATCTCTAATTACCAGTTTGACACATGGTGGGCCACGGATCTGCTTTCCTTATATAATTCTTCTCAAGAGATGAGGGCCTTGTGCTTTGACCTCATCCACCTCCTCATCCACCATGAACTACTGTACACAAATATCTTTGGCTCTTTTATGTGAAAAACTTGATGCTGGCTCGAGGCACAGTTTACTTTTAGCACACTGCCCAGAAAATTATTCTCGCACAATGGCTCATACAACATGGCACCAGGGTCAAATACATCAGAAATAGTGCTTTCACAAGATTGAACTTTGGAACCCAAATATTCCACAAATGAATATCTTTTTGTGTGCAGTTGTCTTTCTTCATTTTTTTCTTAAAGATGCATTATATAAGTGGTACATTAAATTCAACATCATGTACAGACATAACATTACATAACTTTAAGGTCAATCTGTGGTCGATCCTCAAACATTTTATCTGCTTTCCAATCTAAACTAATGGACGTTCAAAGTGAGGCTTTGCTTTGACTATTGTTCTTCATATTAAGTTGTGCATCTATTAAATCATATATTAAAACATTTGGTCTATAAAATATCAAAAAAACTGTTAAAGATGCACTTCAGAAGTCTGAGGTGACATCTTCAAGTGGCTTCTTTAAGGTGATCAACAGCCCAAAACCTAAAAGGTATTTAATTTATAATGATATAAAACTTATAAAAGCAGTAAATTCTCACATTTGAGAAACTGTAAATAGCAAATATCACTTGATTATCAAACCTCAGTTTAGTTTTCTATCAATTGCACTATGCAAGACTGCAATGCAAAAAAAATAGAATCACTGAACATTATGTTCTGTGCAAAAAGGGATGAATCATTTCTGATGCATCAGTTTCTTCCAGTGGATAATATTACAACCTTATTTTACATAATTGTACCGTGGTTTCCATATTTTATCTGCATTCAAATCTTACATACAGTAATGAGTATAACCCAAACTAGTGTACATAAATCACTGATGTGTCAGAAACTGCTGTGAACTGTAAACTAGAATAAATCTTCACACTCACACAATGATTAATTGAAGATTTCTATCAAGCTAACTTATTGTTTCTATATGGCTTCTTTTCAGTGCACCATTCAGGGCACCATTATCTGGTTTCCCGAGCGCACACACTTGCACAGTGTGTATCCACAGTCTCTCTCCCTCACAACCACAGACATTACCACAGCATTATGTCATACACGGTGCGTCACTGGGTCTCCCAGGAGTGGCTCTGGATTGCATGTGATAACATCACTGCTGCATGACACTGTTTCACATTTGAGTGCTTTTGACTACGGGATGACTTATTAACATCTGCAGAGAACAACTGAGATTAATCTCCATCTGACATCGAGAATAAAGGACCAAAGGCAGAGAATGGAAGAGTTATTGTGTAAAATACTAATGTTTAGCTACTGCAAAAAATTAGAGAAAAATATGAGTTTCATTTGCTTGTAAAAGAAAGTAGGAGCAACAGTAGGAAGAAGAAGAAGACCGAAGGAGGGCAAGCTGAAAAGAGAACAATTCCAACATAGGAGAATGCCCTGGTTACAAATAGATCAGTCTATAAATAGCCTCATTATCCATTCTCTTTTTAATTGTCTCTGTGAGAGGACCTAGCATGCTCTCCCATTGATCTCCACAGCATCCTGCATCACACACAAACATGTCTGTGTGTGTGCCTGCATGTGCGTGTGTGTGGGTCGTGATGCTTGCACGTGCTTTGTGAGTATGTATGTGTAATAAGGCTGGCCAAGCATAAATGTGGTTGCTTGCACTATCACACGGTAGAACTAGAGCTCATATAATCAGGCTTTGGCCAGTTCCAGTTGGTTAGATACACACAAACACACATACAGAGAAAAGCATACACAAGTGCAGATGCAGATAATTATACCCACATTCACTCATATTTTAACTTACACTGCATCCACAGATTTAAAAAATATGCCACCCATAGGCAGGGAAGCTAGTTATATCATGCAAATGCACCATTCTGCAATTAATACAACATATTGCATACTTTTATCCATTCCTGCTGCGATAGGTACCTCTGTATACGAGACAGTACATCAGTTCAGCATGACATTTAACCTTGTTTTAACTGTGTTCTTTTTAAATGCTCTTGAGATGTGAGTGATGCTGTAATCAATCTCCTGAATCATTAAATACGCTTTGCTTCCTGGGAAATCCTTTGTTACATTATCATTCCTTCCTGGATGGCTGATTGCAATGCTGCTTAAGATTCATTTGCCAGATTATGAAATATTGTAGGTTAAATACTGTCAGCCCACCTAACTGCTCTGGCAGAGGATTTTGAGGAGGCAGAGAGAGGGCAGAAAAACTGTGGCAATACGCAGATGAGTCACAACAATCTCACAGAGGATTAGGGGCGATTGCACAGAAGTCTTTGTGCTAGAGTCCATTACCAAGTAGTGAAGCCTGAATGAAGAGTAATATACAAGCAAACTAAATACCACATGTACAAGCAGCAACAGATGGGAACAGATAAGGAACTCCCAGTACTGTATAATGGGTCATTTATTTTATCCAAGCTTTTTGTAATTGTTCTAATGAAGGTTCAAACGGTAAAAGCCTTTTGGAGAGGTAATTGGAATCCACCTATGAAAAATGAGCAATGAGATGAGAGCTGATGCACTAACATTAGCGTTAGATTGCAGTTCCGTTTTAGATCGTCAGCTGATGAACACAAACGCAGGGCTTCCTGGTGACTCAGCAGATTAAGTAGAAGCCATTTACTGTACCAGAAATGCATCCTGTGTTTTAATCTAATTCATAAATTTAGGTTGCATGCCATCAAATCACTCATCTATACTTCCCAGCACTTTCCATTGAATTCAAGATAATTAATCAGACATGTTTAATAATAAACTGCATTTGACCATACGTGATTGTGAGCACTAGATGACTACAGCCAGAATATTTCCCATTAAATGTATGATTATGACATTAATCATGTAAAGGACTGCACCCCAGATGATCAGTATGGCTGTCTGAGTTTAGGGGCCAAGAAAAGCTGCTTCTGCTACTTAAATTTACCAGACAAATTTGTAATGAGTCTCTCTACTCATTAACCTGACCATGAGGTTTGGCATGGTGACAAAACTAATGTACTGATAATAAGATACTATATCATATAAAAGTTTTTAGGTCTCTGTGAATATTATTATAAAGAGTATGCTCTTGACCTGCTCTAACTTCTGTTCAAATTTAGTGTTATATAAACTGAATTTAATGAAAATGAAATGAATGAACTTGGACTTGGACTGCAACTGCAACTAACTTACTTTTCTTATAATTCTTAAAGGAGCAGTGTGTAAGATCGCACCTCTTCTTCCTAGGGTGAAAGAGAAACTACGGTGGCTATCCAGAGCCAATGTTTAGTTTTAGTTAGTTAGTTAGTTACTACTGTAGAAACATGGCAGACTCCATGAAAGTGGAACTGCAACATCTGCAGATATAAAAGGCTCATTCTAAGGTAAGACAATGAATATTTTCAGGTGATTATAAACTAATGAAAACATAGTTATGTATATGATATTAAATTTCTGCCATATTCTGTAAATCTTGCGCACGGGACCTAGTCCCTTCCCACTTCACTGATGTGTAAAACTGCTGTCAATTAATTTCCTGCCAAGGGAGAAATTGCTTAACTGGATAGAAATATTTTTATTTAACCAAAGATTTACAGACAATCTTTAAAATTTAGATTAGATAAAACTTCCTCCCCTCCTCTTCTTCACTGGTCATACTCTATAATTTATGTCTAATAATGTGCTGATCTGTCAAACACAGCAGGATCTGTGATTCAGATCGTCTTTGACAAATTACGCCTACCTAACATCCTGTTTCCAAATAGACAGGGACATTAAAAGAAAAAAAAAAACTTCATGTCATCCTTTCTGCATGAGAGGAAATGGATTTTTTTTTCAGTCAGAGGGAACATGATGGCATATTTTAACAGTTGGCCCTTTTTTGTCTGTGGCTAAAAATAGATGGAAACACTAAGCATCCCACTCGTTGGGTGGAAATACCCAACGAGAGACTCTGAACCTTGGAGAATGTCTAAATATGTAAGTAAATGTGTGTATGTGTTTTGTATCCAAGAGCATGCATGGATGTGTATGTGTGTGCATAGGTACATATATTCCAACATAGAAAAACAGTAAAAATCGAATGACGCGATGACCTCCAAATGTCCTTGTAAAACAGATACGTCACAGTAGCAAAGCAATAACATTTATGTATTTGTGTAAAAAAAATAATCTAACAATATGCACTCCACATAATGGAGTGAAGAATTTATTTTATTGTAGCGGGGTTCTGGCAGTATCCGTTTTACCCCCATTTGGTTTTACGTCTTCCTGCCTGTGTGCCTAAACCCCCCACCCCCCCCTCACAATCCTGTGTGCCACAGTGTCCAAAACAAGTCACCATGGCAACAGGGTTCTATCATAATCATCATAACGACGCAAAATATCGATGCTTTTTTCTGCAGTGAATCAATAGCTTCAGCATGTATTCTCAGCTTTCACCATTTAAAAAAAAAAGAAAGAGTAAAGAGGGAAGACAGAGAGGGCTGAAGTGCGATTCAGAGTGAGAAAAACACAGAGAGAGGGGGGGGGGGGGCTGAAACAGAGAATGAGAGTAGGCTGGATGTAGAGTAACTCTATGAATAATAACCCATCAGCGGCTAAAAGGTGGATAATTATCACGCTCTTATTAGAAGATGGAGTGATGGAGAAATGTGTCACATTGTCCTTGAGAATGACCTCCATAATAATGACACCATTTTATGCCATAAAAGACTAAGAGGTCTGTTACTGTGCATGCAAAGGCAGAATATAGAATAAATAGCCTCAAAGGGCAGATGTTCTCAAGGATGATGTTAAAAAGTGTACCATGTTATGTGTAAGTAAATGACATAGACGGGAGGTGGGAGTGGAATGGAGAGGAGTGTGAAAAGATTCAGACAACAACACAAAGGTGCAAACAAAGACAAGAAAAGGGAAATAAACCACAAAAAATAAAACCTGTGCATGCTTTCTGGGTTATGCTTTGAAGGAGGTGGGCTTGTGTCTGTTACGTAGGAAGATATTACAGCACTGCATACATTATAATTTGTGGTGATAGTTCAGAGGAAGAAAGTACTGGATGCTTTTACATTAGCTGTCTACTTGTCCTTGTTTTAGCCGTATGACTGTGCATTTGTTCTTGGCACTCTATGTAGTTTGAGAATTAAATTTCTTGTTCTTGCTCAGTATGCTGCACTTTCAGGTCTTTTTAAAAGTAGAAATGAAAGTGAAACTTTACAACCTAAATTCTAGAAACTAGAAAACACAGCACAGATAAAATAATGTCAAGAGATCCATCACACACGCCTGAGAGAGAGAGAGACAGAGGAAGGGAAAAACCTGATTTACACCCAACTCTCCCCAATGTCTCTGCTTCCAGCAAATAGGGCAGGGTGGATTCACCCCAAACGTTATTTTAAGAAAGTATACAAACATATACTTACTGCACACGTCTATTAACCAGGTTGGGCAACGTCTGGAGAAAATTTAATCCAAGGCACTAGATGACTTTAGCACACTGTTTTCATATAAACAGCTTCTTTAGACGGTAGTGGGGAATACAACTAAATTGAACACATTATTCCTGTGAGCAAGGGGGGCACACCCAGCAGCACAGCAGGTCCACCCACTGTTAAATGAAGACGTAATTAAAGAAAGGAAGCCCTTTTTCTCACATAATCATGGTGGGGCCGGATGTTTTTGGGGAAACAGCAGGGGATTGATGTCAGTGCTGCATTTAAAACAGCAAGAAAAGAGGTGTCTCAACCCCTGTCCCGTGTTTCTCGAGTTTGAATGAGTCTTTACTTTAAAGATGAATCTCTTTGCTCAGCTTACAATGTGTATCTTGCGTGCTGATTCTGTGTACGCTTCCGTGTATGCATGCTATCAGGATTGAGAGCGCAAAAGGGCACAGCAGGAGGCAGGCTCTCTCTGTGAGGATGAGCTGATGTGACATCAGCAAGCAAACATACAGTTGTGTATGTAAACAAGCAACTGAGAAAATACATTCTCTCATTTCATGAGGAGTCATGGGGTCACGCTAACATAAATACATGCTCGCACACACACAAACACACACCCATGGATCTATCATTCATTCCCCTACGGACAGACCCATCTAAAGGGTAATGGACTGGAAAGTGACACTGAGCAATTTCTGACACCATGTCTTTCCCATCATGTGTGTACTGTGTGCGTGCGTACGTGTTCATATGTGTGTAACACTATACTATGTGTTGACAAAATGACAGATCAGTCTAATATTGCTACATCTAAGAGACAAACTCTGGGTACAGAATCAGTGGCAGATTTTCATGGAGTTTTTCCTTAAAGGAATAGTTTAATATTTGGGGAAATACTCATGTCTCTACATGATGGGGGCTGAGGGGGGATTGATAGTATGGGGACTAGTTGCCAGGCAACCAGTGGAGACTCAAGGAAGTTACTGGTTTGGCCAAGAAATAGTTTGGCACATAACCACCCCACCACCTCCTCCAATTAAATGGCAACTTGTTTTACTATTTCATTATATAGTGTGTTAATTAAGTTTTGGAGGTGCCAACAGAAGAATTTTCACATCCTCCAATGCTGAATTATGTTTGAGTTTAACAATGCTAGCAAGCAACTACTAAAAACAGCTTTTAGTTTTTATACTGTACCTCTTTTATTATAAAGACAGAAGACGTCGCATCTGAATGTATGCTCTGCTGCCACATAATTTGTGTTTTCTATAAAAAGGCACAAATGCTAGGGCAGTTTTTAACAGTCTTCCAACAACCCAAATTAAATGTATGTTGCAACGCTGAAAATAAAATGTGCAATTGTGTGGAAGTGTGTGTGTGTGTGTGTTTGTGGGGGCAGCTGTACAAGTGGGTGAGTTTTGCTGTCACGCACTGTGCTCTATGAGTCTGACTCATGCGAAAGAGTGGAGTGGAGTGAGAGAACACAGCTCACAGCGATCTCTCTCTCACACACATGCCACTCACAGGGTAACTGATTATTAGTTATTATTCCATCTCTCTCTCTCTCTCCCTCTCTCTCTCTCTACATACACATATATATATGTACTGCACATGCTGTACGTATACATATACAGAGAAATGTCAAGCCTTGAATAACGCATCCCACATTATACACTATGTTTTGACCTAAAGTACACATGCTCTTTTGTTTCTATGACAATACTTTCATTTTTTTTTTAAATATATATTGTCTTGTGAAGAAAAATGGTTATGTAATGTTATGTAAGAAACAAACAACAAAAACCAATAGATGTGGTTGGCTGTATGCTGCTCATATCACAGAATTTGAATACCCAAAGGTTTAATTTACACCTCTCAGAAATCCTTTTTGGAGGCCTGGCAAGTAGCACATCAAGAGCAGCACAGAGCGGAAAAAAACAGAAACAAGCTGACAGTGACTCATGTAGGACATAGGCCTCAGTGCATATGGTCCTTATCAAAATTCATGAAACAGTTATTGCTGTGTTCGAAATCTGTGCATGGGTGAGGTCCAGTTCATATTATGCATACCCTGGGTGCATGTATTTTTTATGTTGTTATTTTATTTTATATATTATTAATCCCGCTTGGGGAAATTCAATTTATACTCTGTTGGTAGGCTTGAAATACACACATGAACTCACACAGACCTTTAGACAAGGCATGTTTGGTGCCTTGCTCAAGGGCACCTTGGCAGTTACCAGGAGGTGAACTGGCACTTTCCAACTACCAGTGTAACATGGTCCAAGCTGGATTGAACCTGCCACCCTCTGGTTATCAAGCCACTTGCCGCCTAGGTATATGACCCACATTTAAATAAATCATATGTATGAGCATTAGAGCTCCACAACTAGTCATAATAAGATCACACCTTTATGCAATGTCATTCTTTTGTGATGATTCTGTTTGTATGCATTGGTAGGATGATACATTGAACATTTTCTCTGCCTGTCACCTGACCGATCGTGTGAAAAGTGAGACGGTGTCCCAAAAAGACGGTGTCCCTAAGCATCATATGAGAATCATTTGTGGAAAAAAAGATGTGGCTCTCTTCTTGATCAATATTATGCTGGCCTAGACTGCTAGGTGTGTACAAATATGTCTATTCAACCTACTGCAAGTGGTCAAAAGTGAAAAAAACAACAACAAAAAAAATGAGTTTCTTTCTTTCTTTGAATTTATGAGTCATTAAGTGAATATGTTCCACCATCTGAGCCTCAAACACTGTAATGTTAGCTGGCCCGACTGCCCTAGATGTGGACACAACATTAATGAGACATCTGTTTACAGCCTCTGTGTGTGTAGGGAGGTATGCGTCTGTGTGTGTGTGTGTGTGTATGTGTGAGGCAAAGAAAGAGAAAGGGATAGTGAGTGTGCGGCATGTGCAGACACAACTGCTTAGTGATGAGGGCAAAGTGTAACGGGGCCAGTTACCTCATCGTGTAATTCCAGACTGTTCAACTATTTATTCAATCAATCAGCCTACCCAAACATCCTTCCATTCTCCCTTCTATCTATCTATCTATCTATCTATCTATCTATCTATCTATCTATCTATCTATCTATCTATCTATCTATCTATCTATCTATCTATCTATCTATCATTACCCTATGTTTCATTTATCTATCCATTTATGATATTCAGCTAATTTTCAAGTAAACATATATTCACTTCCTAAATTTTTAAATGTAACTGGTATTGAATTTGCCTTATAATCGCTGTGATAAACCTTCATCAGGTTATCGTTTGCCTCTCTCTTTCTCTTATGCACATACATGTACAGATGGAAGAAACACACCTGTTCTCTACTCCTCGCATGTATGACTGCTAGTATATTTATATAGGGACTGTTGTATACACGACTGCAGAAATACAGAAACATTTTGACAGCTTTAATGCTACAAAATATTTAGAGCTTATATATTACTCTGCATTCCTATTTACAAATCAGAGTCTGAATCACATTGTTGCTTCATTCAAAATAATTCCTCAGTTAAATATTAAATAGGAAAAATTTAAGATTTAAAGAATGCAATTTCAAACAACTCTAACCCTGTAGTTCTGGCTCTGTGGCTTGTGCCAGCCATGCCGATTAGGGGCTGTTGTATTTTCCCTCATGCCCACACACATACACACAAACATTTCCAACTGCTTAGTGGATGCACACTCACACAAATCAGCAAACCCTCCCCCCTTGGGAGTGAAAAGAGAGAGCGTTCAGGGCCAAGAGGCTGAAAGGGAGAGTGACAGTAGTCTATCTGCTGTCTCCCATCTGGGTGTCAGTCTCTGGTTTCGCCCAGGGGCTCAGATAAGCTTCGGACACAATAGGGACAGCTATTAAAATTCAAACTACCAGAGAGAGTCATGAAATAGTCATGACAGGTAAGGGAAATCTACACACTGTAATGTGCCTGTTCACTTGGAACTGCAAAGAAAGATGTGTTGATTGTTGTGTAGATTGAATTGAATTTAATATATACTAGTGATTATAACAGTAATTTGTTATTATCTAATATAAGTTGTAAATCAATATCAATATATTTTAATGGCTCACAGCATAAAAGAATATTATTTTAATCATTCACACGCTCTTGCAATATGAGTTTACAAACACTAACACTGTAAATTACAGTGGAGAGTATTGATCTGTCCTTGTGCTATGCAGCAGCATTTTTATTGGACTGTAATGTGACTGAAGCCATGAAACCCCATCCGAAAAGTTCCATCAGCTGCACAAATGGATGCATCTCCTTTAATATTCCTGACATGAAACAGATGTACTACATGGTATTAAGCACAATTGATTTTTCCATATGTCAATCATGTAAGGCAAATCATTTGGTGTTGGCAGGGTCAGCGGGTAACATTTATGTACTGTAAGTATATATTACAATACTATGACTAATTGTAGGAGTAGAATATTTGCCATAGACAAGAAGACTACAAAAAAAGGGTTGCAACTGTTAATCTATAAATTGAGTAGTCTATAAAATATCAGAAAACAGTGACAAATGCTCATCACAAGTTCCCAGAGCCCAGGATGATGACAATCAACCATCAGTTTGCATTATGTTACACGATACATACAGAATGCATGTTTAGTTAACAAAACAAAGGTTCAAAAATATCCACCTCAACATAAGTATTTGCATTCAAAATTTCAGGGGTTTGCAGTGGTGGAAACTCCATTTATTGGACACTGATAGTTACTATATACTTTGCATATACAGATTTTATATTAGAAACATTTAATTGGTATGTATTAAACTTTGTAACAGTATAAAAAGTAGTCAAAAATAACTCCAACTCAACCGATACTTTGTTGATAATACTTCTCTTCTTTTACTCTAATACTGTTTTAAATGCACAACGTTTACATATAAGTGCTATTACATTGTTATATTTGTACTTTTAATTAAGTATAGAATCAAAACACTTCTGAATGACCACTGAAAGTTTGTTCAAAGGTTATGTACAACATTTTCCTGTACTGTAATACTGTAATATATTCACTGTATAAAATAGCTGAAGTAGCTGAATGATACTGTCATAAGAGAAGTGTTATATTGGTGAACTGTGCAAGGTGAAATGACGTGTTTGCACATTGTGCTGTGCCTGATTTTGGTGCTTTGCTTTCCTGCGCCCTTGGGTAAGTCTGAATCCCTATTCCCCTGGGCAAGACTAAACAGGCTTATTTTTTGCTTACTTTATGCCAATGGGCAAGTCAAGACAACTTTTCTGAACCTTTAAAAGGTTCAGAAAGGTAAAATTCTTAGAGTAAAACAATACCCAGGTTCCTGTTCCTTTTCCGTTTCTGCTGGTGTTGGAATGTTATGGATTATTCCCCTCTGCAATATGTGGAAACTCAACATTGAGAGATAGCTGATTTGTGCCCTTGAGCAAGGCAGGGCTGGATCTGGTCCAAGACTGTTATATGCCCTTGAGAAGGAAACACTGTCTGTCTGTGTTGGCAGCAGTGGTACCACCCTTGTTCTGCCCCACAGCGGGAGAAGAGAGAGGAGAGAGGTCAACTCAGGAAAAGAGCTGACATGGAGAGAAACAAGCCGTTTATAGACCGGGACTCTGCATATTCAGCTGAAAGCATCACCACGCCTGTCAAATCACTATCCATACTTCTAGCTTCCAGCAGCCAGTTCAGATTCAGGACATTTCAGAGGACAAGAGCTGGATTTAGATGTATGACAGCAACCTGGGACAGAGAAGCATTTGGAGATGTCAGTTTCTGCCACTGTATTTTTGAGCGATTCACATATCTAAGGACAGACTTTCTAGGCAGGCAGAAACTAAAGTAATGAGGTGGGATGGTGGCGTCAATGGTAGAAAACTTGTTGGGGGCGTGGCGGCAGTTGGCACACAGGTTGAACAGCCATCTATCCTGTCCCTCAAAAACCCACTAAAGACACTACTTCCCAACCTAAACACTACACCACATTGCAAGACTGTCAACTAAGATGTATAAAAGCACAAACAAACAGAAGAGACAATTTTACTTTACTTGGGGGAAACATGAAAAGGACTGGTTTCATTTACAGCCTTGATAACATGCTTTAGCTTTATATCACCAATTTGTTTTTTAAAACCAGGCTAGTCTGGAAGCAAATAACCCCAAAAGGCGGTTTGAGTCACTGCGCCGATGTCATTCAGTGTTCCCTCATGCATAAAAAATGACAGTAACAACAAGATTAGATCATAATGAAATTACATTACTTATGAAATAGCTAAACTGGGGTGTCGTTTAGCATGTACAAAGGCTCAGTCCTTGCTCCGGCGGCCCAGGGTTTGAATCCAATTCTAGTTGGAGGTAGATGCTTCTTTTACATTTGAAATTTGACTGCGCATATGTCACTTTTCAGCACTGGATTGTTAGCTTCATATCTGTAATCTACTAAGACAACCACATTTATTTTACTTTTCACATTTTCAGTCATCTCTGAATACTAATCTGTACACTATAGTATACACTCGCACAGGCAGACGTACTGTATACTGTTGTTAGTCAGCACCAGGCTCCATGGGAGCAGGCCAACAGAGTCTGGTTTTTGGCATCTGTCCTCTTAATTCAGTCAGGCATCTCTTGGGACAGCTGACTTCACTGCTGGCCATGTCCAGCATCTGCGTGTGAGTAAGCGCACGTGTGTGTTTCTACATATCTGTCTGTCTGACAGTCTCTCTGACAAAATGTGATTAAATAGAAGAACATTCTCACTGCCTCAATTAAAAATATTAATGTGAAATATATATATAATAGTACATAAATCACAATGAAATTATCGTTGCTTGTTTTGTCTTGACTTGAATGACTTCTCAAATAAGACCCATTAAATACAACTGAAACTGTTTTAATACACAACAATCCCTCCCAATCGCATCTGATTTTCCTTCAGTTGTAAATGGTACAGTTTTTTCACTAGGGAAATCAATGAGGTACACAGGCTTTTCAGCTGATATGTAGCACTATTGGTTCCAGATAATTTGTACATTCAAGGCCAATTTCTCAAACAGAAATTAGGCTTGTTCAAGACTAGGATTTGATTTCATTTCAGTGGACATCTAATGGATATAAATTTTGTTTTAGTATGAGACCTTGTTTAATCCCTGTCTGGGAAACCAGCCCATAGTGTACTTCTCCAGAGACAGTAATCAAACCCTGATATAAAAGCCTAAGCATTTGAAAAGTGACTGCACTTCACAACATGCCCCAGCGGAAATGTTCACAAGCCATTATTTTTTTCCGTACACCTGCTCATCTATTTGTATTATGCTGCATTAAAAAAATTGCAGCAGCATGAGCAAAATAACCTTTTGGGTTGTCAGATTGGAGAAGCTTTCATGGTTTGCTGTTTTACATTAAGACATCAATTCTGCAGTTATAATTGTCAAGTTATTGATGAAGGGTGGAGGCCTTTTTACAGTAAGCCATCAAGCCTTCAGATTCAAATGTTAGTGCAGTAAATCATTGTTGAAATGTTATTTGTCTGAATGTTTTTCAGAGAACTTCAAGACAATAAGAAATATAAATGGTCTGTGAGATTGGTCATTTATGATTAATTAAATCCAACATCTTTACTGCTTTTTAACCAGTATATTGTATTGTTATTTTATGTGTACAGACAACCTGTATGGTTGACTGTAATGAAACACAAAGATCAAAGCTGAACAAGTTTATTACGTCCTTACTGTTTCTTTGTGTATAACAAATATTGAGGTGAAAAAACTACATGTACACAACACTAGCTGTTTTTGTCCTCTTTGCTTTAGTTTGAACTTGCAGAGTGTTATGGATTGCAGATTTAAAGCTCAAGGTAAAAAAAGACAAATGCAAGGTCCTCTAGCAGAGGTTATGCACCAACCACAGATCCATTATTAACATTCGTTTGAACATCCTGGCAATGCAAAAAGGTGGAATAAGTTGTTTATTTTTTACAAACATAGCAAAGACATAGACATAGCGAGCTGTTGCAGAGTGACTGACCACTGTGCCACAGCACTGCTTAAGCCTGCCTGAAGGTCACTGCTACTACACTGCAGAGGAGGCACCTGTGTGAGTAGTGGCGCGTGTGTGTGCCAACGATGTGGTTTTGCTCTTTCACAGGGCAAAATGGCTGTGTATCATTTATAATCTGTCCTCTGAGAGCCATCTCTCTCTCTCTTTCTCTTCTTAACTGCCTCCTATTTCACTCTCTCTTTTCTACCTCTTCTATCCTTTTTACAGAGTCACCAGGGGAAGAGAGGAGAAGAGAGGGGAGGGCAGAAAGAAGTGAAGGAGAGAAGGAGGAGGAGGAGGAGGAGGAGGAGGAGGAGGAGGAGGAGGAGAGGAGTTGCAGAGCAGGAGAAATTGTCCTTATTAAAGAGACGGCTGCTCCATGTGAGAGATCCCTTGTGGGACAGAGATTAAATAGACTGCGTCAGAAGGGAACGTGCTCGTGGTGCTGTGACTGGAGGACGCGATAAGTATGATCGTCATGGAGGCAGGGAGGAAAAGAAAGAGAGCAAGGAGGAGAGGTGCGATGAGGGACAAACACATGAGAAGAATGGAAGGAGAGGGGAAGGAGGAACAACAGGGTTAAGACTATAAGTAGATGTGCAGAAATGTACGAGCACCCAAACTGAAATGTAGACTTTGTTTTGACAGAGTGATAAAAAAAACAAAAAAAAACAGGCTGTGTGTAAATGAAGGAAATTGAATGAAGAATGAAGAAGGAGAGTAGAAGATGGAGAGAAGGTGGGGAGAGGTGGATGACAGATGCGTGGGGCAAACAGTTTTCTGAGTTATGTAGAGAATTCATGAAGGCCTCGTCATGGGAGCAGTTCGGAACATAGCGTTTGAGATATGTGGGAGGGATAAGAAGAGTAATAGTAACACAATTTTGATATTACAAAGAGAAACTATAATTATACGTATGATACTAGATACAACTATATCTGCAACAGCAGAGATAACAGCAGAATTTAATGAAAAGTTAAGGGTTAGTTGGCCAAATTTTATACATCTAACCTGGCAGGAAAAATGTTTCTTTTTGACGATCCATCAGTCATCACATTTTTTGTCCTTCTCCATGTACACCTCTTTTTTTTTTCTTCTTGTTCTCTGTCTACATTTCCTTCCATCCTTATACATACACATCACTACATCTGTGTCTTTCGCATCAAGGCAATGTCAGTAAAGAAAAATGGATGCAAACATCCAAATAACTGTTTGCGGATCAATAGATTTATACACTCTATGAGACATTATGATGTCTGTGTGTGTGTGTGTGTGTGTGTGTGTGTATAGAAGGATTTAGGGTCTGCTGTTGGTGTGTGTGTATGATATCAAATCACATTCGGATAAACAAGTCAAGTGTTCACCCCCAGTGAGTGGACTGTTAACACAAGAACCATCAACTACACACTCCCATGAGAAATTCAGGCAGCGTTTATGATGTATCATCTGGCCACCATCCACCACTGTCATAACAGCCACAAAAAGCAATGCAGGGGCATTCCCCTCAGGACCTGTTATAAACACAACTGCCCTAAATCAAGTGATTGTCACCTGCATTTCTGCAAGTCATTTATCCCCCTTGTCAAATTCTACTGATCTCTATGTGTGTTGTTGTATTTGGCTACACTCTTACAATGTATTTTTCAATAGTTTAGGAACAAACTGAAGTTTAGAAATGGTGTGCTACTTTTCCAGCACTATTTCATTGTTAGGAACTCGGCAAAAGAAGTGAGAGTAGAAGAGAGGGATGATGAAGGTTATAGATGTAGAGCAGGTCTATTTAGGCTACGCTGTACACTGGCCCACTGGGATATCAGCGACCGACCAGCACACTGAAATAGAAATGGGAGCAGCGGAGAGGAGAGAGAGAAAGGAGAGGAAAGGTGTGGTGAGATACAGGAATGGGAGGTAGAAAGAGAGAGAGAGAGTAAGTGCAGGTGGAAGGGTTGATGAGGAGGAGGTCTGGAGGGGACAGAGAGGAGAGACAGGGCTGGATGAAGGTAGATAGGTAGGAAAAAGGACGGTTTAAGTAAGAAGACGTCAATAATAGGGTTACGGAGTGGCAGGACCTTTTTACTTGGTAAGGGGTTTGTTTGACATTTAAATATCAAATACAGTACATCTGCTTTCTAGCTGAGAGTTAGAAAGGAGGATCAATGCCACTTATATGTCTGTAAAGAAATGATGTACAGTAACTGGAGCCAGCAGTCAGATAGCTTAGCATAGCATGAATACTGGAAATGGAGGAACAGCAATAGTCTGGCTCTGTCCGAAAGCTCCTATCAGGGGCTTACTTATTAACCCAACTTTCAAACTGTACATAAACCACAATTTGTCACTTCATAAAGGTTTCCGTGCTGAAAGAAGTATCAATCTTCTCATTTAATCTTCATCAAGAAAACAAATACAATAAGTGGATTTCCAAAAAGCTTGAAAAATGTGCAATAAATGAACAAATCTATTAGATTTATTTATTTATTTAACTTTTCTGAGAAATTATGAGGATTTTTCCTTTCTTTTCATTTCTAGCACTGAAACACAGATTAGCCTCAGCTGCTGTTGCTATGGAGAAAGGGCTCAGTTAGGCATGAGTCACACCTGTAGCTAATACAAAATACTTTGCTGTTTCTATTTGGAACAAAACATCAAAATGTGGAAATCCACTGATTTCAGCTGCTGAATGTGCAGTGTTATATTGTTTCTACAGTACAAAGCATTTCTAAAGTCTGTCCATACGTTTTATGTTTGGGTTGCCTGAACAACCTGCCATTGTTGATGCATAAATGAAAGGGACTTTAACTTTCAGAGTTATGCAAGCCTGAAATAACCTTTGGTGGGGTATGCAGGTATGTAGGTATGGACAACCATTGCCTTTTTAGCCAAAATACAGATTACTGTATGTATAGATGTAAGGAATAAACTTGTATATTAGGTAGAAGACAATTAAACTTTAGATATAGTTTTTGTCTGATTGAGATTTGGTAAGCATCTGGCATGGACTTGAGAGGTCGGGGTAAAGTAATGTTGAGAGAGTCAAATAAGGAAATCTGGAGACCAAGAGGAGAAGACATACGCAGTAAGATGAAATGAGACGTGGGGATATTGTATTGTAGAGTGCAAAGAAAAAATATTGGATTCAGATCTCTCTGCCAAGACTACATATTGCCAAAGTCTCATTACTTTAGACATCTTCTTGTCCACAGCTTTGCTGCTAAATATTTTTCAGACCATCTAAATTCTCCCCCTGGTGACCTAATGTGCTCATTTCTCAATGTTATCTCCTTTAACATGGCTGCAGTTTCCAAACTTTATAATTCAAAACAGGACCCCTTACACATGGAACTAAATCTGCCAGGGAAACGGATAATGGAGAAACTATTCCAGGGGAGGTTTTGGAAGACATTGTTTCATGTATCATCTCTTTTTTCTGTATTCATCATGGTTTAATTCAATTTAAAGTAATACATCTGTAACATTGTTCCATTAACAAATTAGCCAAGCTATATCCTAATGTCACCCCAACGTACCTGTATCCCCCAGTCTTCTTTGTTCATATGCTTCCAGTCTCTCTCTGATTTTTGTTTTTTAATTTGTTATTTTGACCATATATTTTACATATACATATAACATTTTTATATTCATTCTACTTCTTTTTTTTTGTTGGCTCTATATATATGTGTGTGTAATTCCACAAATTTAACAGACAACACCGTTGGTGGTCACCTTGAGGGAGAGTCACAGAGAAAGGATATGTAATTGAGGAATTGTGTGAAATAAAATAGCTCAGTCCTAAACTATAATAGACTATAATATATGTTATAAAACTTTTAGGAGTGCTGGTGGGTTTCCTGCTTTGAATGATAATAATATTAGGCATACTGTATAAAAGCAAATAAAAAATCCCAGTTTTGACTGGCATATAAAATTTAGCACTAGCTTTTGGTGATGCATATTTTAAAACATTCACTGCTTCATCTTTCATCTAATATTTTAGATCCGCAGTCATATCTAAGCTGCATGAAAAGCTTACCACTGTAGTTTTGTGAGGTGTACTGACTTGTATATTTACTCCTCCTTTCTCACACAATTTCGCTAAGTACCCTCCTGCCCTCCCTTTCAGACATCAAAAACTATTGATGCCCTAAGCACCTCTTCATCCTCCCGACCCTCAAGGAATGGCTCTGACCTGAGCACTCTCTCACAATTCCTTGTCTTCCTACCCAGGAGGACTTACCGTGTGCTGCAGTTCTCTACAGTCTTGAAAAAAATAGTTATACTGCGAGCACCCACCAACCAACCGTCTTTTCTCCTATCTCGAGAGAAGCAGGTCATACACCAAGTAGCTTCCTGCCGTTCCTTCTTGGAAACTTAGCTGTAGCTTGACATCCCATCTGCCCCCTGAATGACTCATGCCATTCACCTACTGTCAGCCTAAAGGAAACGCAAGCTTCTTCACCCCACAGTTACCTACAAGGCAACACATAGGTAACTACATCCTGGGTGCAGGTGTACAGTACAAGGAAGGAAGGTATGGTTTAACCTCAATTCATGTATTAGATTCCTCCTTTACGGATTTAGAGAATTATTGCTCCATTGGGGCCATGAAACCCTCAATGTCTGAGGAAATGTGTTAAAAAGTTAGCAACATCGATTATATATATAACTTAAATGTTGTAATAGAGACTCTTTTTGTGCCTTTTTCTTCCAAATTTTACAGCTTCATGCACTGCAGAAACAATGTAGCAGGAGCCTATTGCCTGCTGTGTCTAAATGCATGTGGTCAACTCTTCACTGGTTGCATTTCTATACTTACAGATGCATTATGGATTCATGCTGCATAATGGGCTATAGCCATCCATGAACCCTTATCATGTGAAAGAGCTGGTGAAAGCGACAATATACAGGGCTAATAGGTCAACCGTGTTTAGAGCCTCTTACCATCAAACGATGGCCCCTGGGACACATACACATTACAGACACCACACATGATGACAGCAAGCAATACAGAATACCTTCAAAGATAATTACCATGATCATATTTCCAAGGTAACATATGTTCTGTGGAGCAACCACACAGCACACAAGGGGACCCACACAGCATAAACATAGAAATACCTGGGATCACTAATGCAAATAGCACGAGATACCATTACTCAGTTTCCACTTAGTGGATGATCCAGTGAGAGATAAAATAATTAATTATGACAATTAATGATAAACATGGATGATAGAAGAGGAACATCCTACTTGGAAGCAGTGGGGAAAGCTCTCAACCAAAAGGTAGGGATTTGTTAAATGGATTTACCCAGTGAAATGCTAGTGAACATGGAAGCATGTGTCTTATACATGATACAAAATACACAATTCCTTCTCAGAAATCCAACAAATGTCTAAATAATTAATAGCACACACACACACACACACACACACGAGAATGTAGTGTTTTAAATAATCCAGCCGACAAAGTACCGCATTTACATACATTCTGAATTGTTCCTCAGAGCAACTTTTTTTCCTTTCTGTTCTGCTGTTTATGATTATTAATTAACCCACTGGCATATCAACAGGCACAAACTATAATTTTGCACTGTGATACAGAATAATGTTAGTATGGAAGACTTAAATTAAAATACTAACAGTATTTGAATGAGCAGTACCGTGTAATTATACCTCAGCGTATAAGAAAAGAGGGTAAATATTCATGTACTATTTATTGCTTTTGCTGTTATGTAATCCTTTAAAATATGGGTACTTTTCCTCATTGTTAGATGATGTGTTGCACCTACATTGATGAAATGTTCAACAAATCAGATTACTAGTAACATAATGTGTTAATAATTACAGAATTGTAATGTGTATTTATCATATGTTTAATTACTTTAATTTTAGTTTTATTGCAACTCCGCAGGCTGTGATCCTGGCTAAGTGTTTAGCAAGCTGATAAAATGTAATGTTGGTGCATGCATCTAATCAGGATGCTCAAGAGAATGGGGAAATGAAATGATAATTTTATGTCTGTTATGATAATTTTATTGCTAGTTCAAATTCAGTTTCATTTCAGTATCGCTGTAAAACTGCAGGCACTGTTTCACACTGAAAATATGGTGAAGAGCAATAGGCACCACATCCCCAATCTGATTCACTGTTCATCAGTGCTTATTCTATTCTATCCCATTTTGATTTACTCTTTATTCAACTCTGAGACTTCTCTGAATTTATCTAGTTTACTCTGCTGTCTCGCTGCAGGTATTACGACTAGCTGACCTAGAATTGGTGCTATTGGATGAGGAGACCAGGGAACACAATCTTCTGTGCCTATCAGCCTATAAGGTTACAGGTTACCTCTGATGTCACACAGGTGACACTACATGAATACCGATCAATGATCCCTACATCAGGGGAGGTGGATGATTTCAGCGCTGTTATAAATATTGAATACAGAGATGAAGCCATTAGAGAGGTCTGTTTTTTTGTATGCTCACTGAAATGCAGCTGGAGATGAAGCAGCAGAAAATCCTACTTTTGTGCAGATAAAGTTAAGGCTGGGCTGTTTTAACAACAGATGTGTGCATAATTATTTGTATAACCTAAAGAGGATGACAGGGATTTTGTGGTACTGCGTGCTGTGCTATTATGCAATGTTCACGTTTTTATTGAGAAAACTCCACGAGTTAAAGCAGTGTTATAATATCACTAAATTAACCTTCACCTGTTTGGATTTTTTTTTTTAAAGAAAAAGAAAAGAAAATGTCAACAAATGACAAGTCGCATTTGCACAGCAGGAAATTAAGTATTTACAGTATTTTACACTTGTTAGACAGAAAATAAAAATAGAACAAGTACTGGACCTGCTTCCTGTTTATTTATTATAATTGTTATTATTATTAATATTACTATTATTGGGTATTTTGCTTTCTTAAATCTACTCAGTCCCCAGTCCATTTGTAGACGCCAAAGCACATCCCACGTGGCCAAATCTCTACTGTGTTGCCCCAGAGACCTGCTCCTTAATAAGGCTAAGGCTGATTGGTTGACGGGGTGTGAGAATGACAAGGGTTGGGGGGGCTTGTACGGGGGAGGGGGAGTGATGGGGGGGGGACTAAACTGTCCAGAGAGATTTCTATGCATACTAAACAGGTCTAACACTAGCTGGCTGAGAAGAATTTCATTAGTCCCTTCAAACAGGACTCCCTCCCCATCTTCTGATGCTTTGCTTACGTATTTCTCCAACAAGGGTTGCACATGCATTGCAACAGTAAATACAATGAAAATCTACCATCAATCTTACAATCAGCTCCATATACAGTAGTAGAACACATTCCTCAAGATGAGATCATACTTCATACGATACACGCCAGTGCACACATATTCACACACACACACACACACACACACACACACAAGCACAGGGACTCACCTTCTGTGGGTGAGGTTTTCAGTCGTTTGCACAGTCCCTCTACGCCTCCGTAGTCCTCCTGGAGCTTGACCACCGCCTCTGTGCCACGCAGCTCCATGAGCGAGCGCAGCTCCATGACCGAGCAGCCGAAGGGTGACGCATGGTTGTCTTCATTTCTTTGGTTCTTGGCATAAAAATCGCTGTTGGACATGTCCCCCATGATGTCTGCTTGTCAAGTCAGTTAGATAAGTGTTTGTTATTGCTTAGAGATCAATCAAAAAGCTTGCACAACAGATAGATGAGCTCAGTTGAGTCTCATCCAAAAAAAAAAAAAAAATCCAAAATAGGTATCAAGCAGGCAACAACAACCAAAAAAGGGGAATAAACAATGCCACTTGTAGGTAAAGTAGGCAGATAGAGAATAAAAAGGGGGGAAAAATCCGAGGGGACGAATCAATGTGTAGCTTCGCTGTTTCAGGAGAGACTGTCAGATATCAGCAGACCAAAAACCATCAAAGAGAAGAAACAGAAGAAGAGGATAAAGAACAGCAGAGAACAAGGAGAGGAGGGGATGACGAAACACAAGTCGGGAGCATCCAGGTGAGCGTTGGACAGCCCCAGTGGTCAGGTCCTGAGAAGGGCAATGATGGTGATTGCAAGTCCTGTAGGTCTCAGGCTCACCACGGCTGCAGTCCAGACCCGCTCCATGTGTGGCTTCCCATTTCTGCTATTCTGCTGTTGCCTCCGCTGCCTCTCTGCCTCTACATGGTGGTCTTCCCCATCACTGCTACAGAGAGAGAGAGAGAGAGAGAGAGAGAGAGAGAGAGAGATGAGTTGAATCCAAGAGATGAATTCAAAGAGGACAGAAGGTGAGGGAGGAGGAGAGAGACACACAGAAAGAGAGCATAAGAATGAGCCTTGCGTTCTCTGGGCAGGGGTGAATGCAGCGGTAGATGGTACACGGTATAAGAACAACCTCTCCTGGCTGCTGCAGTAACTGGCTCTGCTGTCTCTATCTACTGCTGCTGCTGCTGCTGCTGCTGCTAACCTTATTCTGAGGACACACCGACTGACAGAGAGAGGGAGAGAGAGAGAGAGAGAGAGAGAGAGAGAGAGAGAGAGGGTAGGGGGGTATGAAAGAGAGGGAGGGCGGAGAGAAGAGGATGCTCCTTTCTGGTGCAGAGCGGAGAGGAGTTGTGCGCGGGTGGGAGGCTGGGGGTGCTCTGACGACAAAGCGGAGAGGCGGCACGTAACGCTGCGCTGTCACAGGGAGGATGGGCTGAGCTGTGGAGGTGCTGCTGCCATCTCACCACTAGTTCTCTCTCATTCTACAGTAAGCGACCTGTCCTATGCAGTCACTCTATACCATCGCTCACTGGCTGTTGTCTTGTAATGCCTTGTATTAATGAGTTCACTCCCATCCTCTCACTCTAGAACTACACTCAGCTCAGAGAGGAGATTTCTACAGTGTTAAGGTGTTACACTGCAGTTTACTGGATTAAGATCCATTGACATCAGTTGCAAGTCAGTTAACATGATGCAACATGTTTCTGGGTTCAGGATGAGGCTGCCGTTTTTCTTTTTTTTTTATCGTTGACAGATCTGTGGCACTCATCTCAAAGAACATTTGTCCATAGTGAAGATGGTTATATTTAAAATCAGATCAATTTAATTTAAAAACGTGAGGTAATTTGGGCATTATAGTTATTGTCTTGTCACCTAAACAGACATGGTACTCAAAATAAACAGCATTGCCCAGAGTCACTGTAATCAAGTAACATGTCCCCAGTGTAATGGAGTAGCTCATTGTCGTGTTTTGAAGAGTTTCTAGACGACAATACAGGTTTATGCCACAGAGAAAGCACAAGCAACACTTGTTAATTGGATAAATTCATTGTTTGCCTTTCAATTAAATTTTGAAAATACAGAACCCTGTCATCCTTTTCCATTAAGGCACCAGTTTCCCTCAACCTCCACACAAACAAGTAATATCAGAAAACAATGCACAAAACCCTGTTGATCCATCACCAATTATTTTCACATGGGTACAGCTATAAAACAGCAACAAAAATTTAAGTGGCACATAGCACGTGTATGGTGGGTGCCACTCGAAGACTGTCAGTAGAAATCAGACAAAAGAGTCAAGTCAGCGAAAACTAGAACATTGGTAGCACTGCTGGTCACTTCATTCATTAAATTTATATTCATACAATGAGTCATTTGTTTATTCATTCTTTGGCAGTCATTAGGCATTTACTGTACAGTCTGCCCTCAAAGGGTACACCTTTGCTTTACATCATACAGAAAATTCTTGTATGCCCCTGCTTTTTAAAGACAATGGAGCTGCCTAGTCATCCTACAAGACATATTGATGCTGAAGCAGCTGGCATGCAGAAATATAAGTTAACAACACAGGTTAGCACGTTACAAGATGCAGATTGTCAGTGCATTTGTTTCCTGTCTGGAAGTAGCAATGGGAATTAACAGAAAGTTTAATAGGCAGCAGATAAAACCCACTGAGGTAGTGAGATTTTTGGTACATGCAGCGTGCAGTATTTAATCCGACTGGACTGAAACAATCAACGAGGTGTCCAGTTACAAATATCAGGTGTGATGATACAGATGGAACTAGTACCAGACAATTGTGCACTCGGGAACAGTTGGGCAGCGACCTTGTCACAGCAGGGTGACAAGAGTCCCTGCCAACATGTGACTACACATCTGTAACTCCACAGGAAGCAGTCCTGGCTGCTAATGAGCTCGAGTCCTTACCGAAGTGACAAAGTTAGAAGCACTGGCAATGTTACCTGGACAGGTGCAGCCGAACAAACCTGCTAAACACTTCTGTAAAGCACATTAAGGCAGTGATGAAAGGTCACTGAGTACATTTACTCAAGTACTGTACTTAAGCTTAATTCTGTAGTACTTCTTTTTATTCTTTTTATTTTATTATAATAATTAGAAGCACAATTTAATCAACTAATAAATTATGATGTGTTATTACAGGTCATGTTACCCAGCAGTGTACAAAGTAGTTAGAATTAGCTGCTCTTTTATTAGTTGTAACGTTAAAGTAATACTTACAAATTAATGCATCCATAGTGCAGTGATACATTAAAATAATATATATGATCCTGAAAATGAATATATGAATACTGAAAACTGAATATATTTTAATTCTTAACTTTAGTAATAAATGCAGAACTATTATTTCTACACTGTGGTTTTAATACTTTCACATAAAAGATCTAAGTACTTCTTCAGCTAATGGATTGAGGAGAGCATTTCTAACAAAGGCCATCTGCAGAGTAATATAATAATGATCCATTAAACAAGACATTTTGTATTTCAGCTCAGACGAGTTTTGGATAGTTTATCCAGTTATTAAACAAAAATGGACAACACAAGCCAGGGCTGTATCTTCCTTTATGTTTTTTTTTTCTCCAACCTTTTATGCTGTCCCCCTTTCCTGCCGATCAGGTCCAATCAATGTTGGCGGTACTCTTAGTGTGCCAAGGCAGACATCTGTGCCGGCCAGATCCTCCAAAACCGCCAAATGAAAGCAAACAAATGCTCTCCCAGGAAATTATGTGTCTGTGTGTTTTTTGCGTGCGCCTGAATGTTTAATCAAGTGGCTGGCTGAGGAAAGAAACTAGGGACGGCTGCTATCACCAGTTGTACTGGTATACCTGCACTACGCTGGTTTTCTATCCTACTAGCTTGGCATGGCAAAGAAGCACTGAGAGAGAATGTCAGCATAGCTGCAAACCAATAATGCTGATGATTATAAAAGACAAAATTAAATAAATCCATAAGTAGATGGCAAGACGCCTTACCTTGAACATTGATTACCATTATTCCAAACACACCCTAGCCATAATTCTGTCCATTGTGCTCTCCAAAATATATAACGTGAGACAAGCTCAAAGAAATAAATTAGTTTAACACAAATCTAGGAGGAAAGCAGCAACATCAGCAAACGACACTGTGTAATTCATACTTGAGTTTGACTCAAACTGAGAACCTTTTCCGCATGTCATTCTTTCATCCAAAAATGAGATAGAAATGCAGGATTTCATGATTAATGTAACGCAGAATATCGATGTAGCTCCCTCCACAACATCTGTTCATTACTGACTATGCAAGGACTGTGCAATTGTGTTTCCAGCTTCACATCATCATGTCTGTGATGTAAGTGACTGGCTGTGGTGGTGGCGGTGTTATATTCTGCTGGCGTGCAGCTGCCTATCTTTAAATTACGATGACGTGCAGGAGTGGGGGGAGATTGAGATGTGGGAGGGAGATGAGGGGGAAAAGAAGGGAGAGGAAGGGAGGAAGAGGAGAATGGATGTAGCAAAAGATGAAAGCTGAAAGATGGAGAAAGGAGGGGGAAGCAAAGAAAGAGCCAGGGAAAAGGTAAGATAGAGGTGAAGTGCACTGCTGAAACCTAAACTGAGTAACTTCAAAGCAAACTGTAAACTGTAAATACGTAGACACACAGATACACTAACATGCATATATGCAGTCGCAGAATTGATTTCTTCTTTCCTCGGAAAAGGAGGGCAGCTGTAAGTAGAGCTATTGTTGCTGTTTTGTATGCATTCACAGATAAAAACACGATGAAGGCAGTGTGTCAGAACTGTTCTTCTTCACTGTTAAATAATTTGAACATCAAAGGGTGAGCAACTGTCTTTTCCTCAAGTGTTGTGGATATGGACTCCTTCATGATTTTGCTAGCATCTTGCAAAAAATATTTTCATCACCACTACTCTCAATCCTTCTTTGTACCTGCCTGCCTGTCTGTATAAAGTGCCGCCAATCCCTAAGTTATCTACTGTATTTTATCTGTCTAAAACACTTCCCTGCTACTTCCCTACTATTCTTCTGCGTACCTCCCTGCCTACATGCCAGTCTTTCTGCATAATAGTTGGCATGCTCCCCATAGCTTGACAATCAAACACTCAAGGAGAAAATGTAGATTTTGCAATAATTAACAGATTTATTTATTTTTTTTTACCTAAAATACAAGAACACTTAATTGGACTTTATGAACTTGAACACCATATGGGATCCATCCATGTTACAATGTGAAGCTCGGTGGCCAGATGCTAAGACCATCTGACCACCATACTGTACAGTGTTTGCCTTACGATGAAATTACTGAAAAAACACAGAGGCATCAACAAAAAGGGATATTAACACAAAGCCACTGAAGCAACACTAAACAGTTGTGTGTATCCAACCAAGAATTTAGGGCAAAAAAATATTATGTAAAATCATTTTTAACTAGTGGTATTGCTTTAAAAGTTATTCAAGCATCTGTTAACATTTTTGTCAGACTTTCATTTAAATGGCACATGTTTCAGTTAGTAGACATTAGATAGAGCAACCCTGCAGTACTTCTATTACAGTGTTGTTGCGGGGGCACTGTGTTTCTAAAGTGCATCACACACTGGCGGCCTCAGTCGATAATTTTTAAAAACATATACTGTGTTCAGTACACTTAACTGCTGTAATACTAAAAGATTTTGTCCTTGTCTTATAAATGGATGACTTTATGTCTTTCTGTTCATCTTCAGGAGGTTTGTTTATATTCACACATTATGCACAATATAATATAGTATATCCTCTCTTAGCATGGATTTTACCTTAAATTTGAATTTCTCTGTGTATTGTGTCTACTGATTCGTCTGCTGGGTCTCTCTGTTCTCCTCTGTGATTACAAAGAACAAGTGTTAATGATGAAACGGTGCTCTGGAATAATTGCTGCTTTCTCTTTGATGAAAAGTTCCTTGTCTGACAAATGGGTAGTTTTGTTGTCCTCCACAGTGAAGCCATGCACATTCTCCGTGCGTCTGTCTTAAAATGTCCTTGAGCACAGTGAAGCAGAGCTGAGGTATGAGCTGTGCCCACTGCACCACCAGCACCAGCAGCAGCACTAGCACACAGCCCCCCCTGCCTGTGACAAAAAATAGTGCAGGAGAGTCCACTGCTACTCTGCACACCTGCACCCCGTAAATATCACATTATAATTTCAGATGCTTGTTGGTTTGTATCATGACATGAAGAGTTTAATTTCAAGCATCAGATTATTTTATTAAAGAGGTGTTTATGTGGGAGGGACCAAATAACATGAACACCTTATGATTTGATGCAATCCATACACCACTGAACAACTACAGCCTCAGAAATGAGAATCAAGAGCTCACTGATGTCGTCTCAAGAGTGCATTAAAAGTAAAAGTTTAATAAAGGTAGTATTTACAGCATTGCTTCTGAACTGAGTTGCATTAGACTGTGAATTGTATCTGCGATCACTGATTGTGATGTTTGTGTCACAAAAACAAAGGCCTACTTTATGCATGACCCAGCAACAGTGTGTCCGAGATGAGCATGTTTCAGTGCTGCTCAGGACATCAAATAAAGTCCCTTTCTGTGCCAGCATATGATGTGTATAACATGCACTAAACTGCAATGGGTCATTTTTACTTAATTTGTCGATATAAAATAATTATAAAATTATATTAGCTAAGCAGCAGAAGCGGTTGTTGGACAATGGTCAGGGAATCCCCAAACACACATTAGATAGCAGCTGCATTGAAATACTGCACTGCATTATCTGAAGGCGCATTAACTGACATTGTCTCTGAGGTGAATTGTTATATAACAACCACATGGAGAGCCTCCTTTCAGCCACCATCAGTGCTCTGTAATTGGGTTGAAAGCAGCTGTCATGCTAACTAAGCCCAGCAGAGTCAGACGAAGAAAAAGGTTATTTTGGAAACAAATGCAGGAGGTTGAAAAGGACTGCAGCTCCAGCTCATACCAGGCTGAAGAGAAGATAAATAAGATGAGAGAGGGATGAGTGAGAGAGAAGGTCAGAGACAAAAAGAGAGAAATTAATACATATGTCCATGTTTATGCGTTGGCTTATGGAAGGTGAGGGGTTTTGAAGAAAAGCCAGGCAACCCCGATAGCTGCAGGAGTGCTCTGTGTCACTGCAGAGTGAGACCGAGATGTGAGAAAGTGGGAAGTGGTGATGTTATGCTATAGCTGTGAGATGACAGGGTTAGAGGACAGAGGATGACACAGTGAGCGATATACGCCTTTGGTACTTAATGGACCCCATCTTTCATATCTATGATAAATAAAGTAGTGCCTCAAAATAATATGTTAAGTTGTTCCACAGTAGGCGACTTATCTCTTTCCCTCCTTACTTGCACTCGCCTCCTTTGCTTTCTGCTTCTGCAGCACACACATCAGTGCTGGCTGGTGTACAGATGTCACCTCTCCTCTCGCCTTGGTCCATGCTTTATATTCAACTGCCTGTTCACTCTCTTTCTCTTCTTATTTCAATAGAGCATCTTTTCATTAACAGTGCTCCATTCTCTGATAATTTGCAGCAAATAAGTGCCTTTTTCATCCTGTCCTTGTTGCTGTTGTCAGGAGCTATACTGTATTCATGGCCACCTCAATACCTTGTCCTGGGTGTACTTAGTGAGCAAATGGTATTATACAACATAAGCAATATTGTCAGGCCCTTCAGGGAGATATCGAGCGTAATACTGCCTGGAGCAGCAATGTAGATGCACATTAACAACTGTAACCAAATAAATAGTTTTATTACTATGCATATTAAAATGTAAAAAAAACAAATGTAGCATGAAAAAAAGTCAAATTATTGAAAAACTAGTTAGCCCAAACATTAATGAATAATGAGTAGTGTTAGCTTAATGGTGTTGAGAATGCTCTGGCGCTTTAACAAGCTTTACAGGAGACGATCCTGTAAATGAGGAGCAGTTTTGCTATCTGCTGATAAATTCTCCAATCAAACTATGCTCCTGGACCAATTCCCCTCAAGCATGGCATATGGCTGTCAATCACCTCATACAGAAACTCAGAGGTTTCCCGGTGAATTATTAAGATTGGGGGAGGGGGGTGAAGTGTAACATTTCGTCTGTTATATTATATTATTTTTCTCTTAAGCTTTGCTATCCGTTTTTTTCCCCACTAACTGAGACTAGTGTTTATTGGTGGTAGAATGGCATGAACACTAAAGTAAGAGGAATTACAGTTGATATCAGAAACTGTGGGCTTTTGTTTTCAGAAACAGTATCACTAACATTGATCTTGATTGACAATTCTGGGTAGTCAGAATTGTATCATCCAGCTAGGTGAAGTCATTCCTGTGACTCCTGTAACTATAAAGAGTTCATGACAGAAAAGTTTGTCTAGTACTTTCCTTAATGCTTGTAATTACATCAGCAACATAAATGCTTTGTAACTACCATTGACAATCTAATGTTCAAACATACTAAACTATGGTGTTGAATATTGCCTGCTGAGCATGCTGGCACCATGCCTGTGATACATTATAATAATATTAAACAGCTTTAAACATTCCCAGACTCAGTCAAAACAATGCATACAGTACAAAGAAACTATAAAAGGGTCTACCTTTCCACTTGTGCCCTTCGTAATAATTACAGCTGTCATGCCCTTCATGCTCCACGCTCCCATCTAACTTCTGTATCATAACCTTACCCTCTTCAACGTATTCAAACCTCTCTTTTAATCTGTTTCACCGCCAGATTCACTACTGTCGGAGAATAATGCATCAAACAAGTGGATGTCAAATGTGCTCATGGGGATTTGACTAATCCACACATAGTGAGACACATGGTGCAGTCCACATGTAGTATGTCAACCTACTGTACAGTACATATATATTGTGTGTGTGTGTGTGTGTGTGCGTGTGTGTGTGTGTGTGTGTGTGTGTGTGTATACTGTATACTGTATACTGTATAGTAGATCAAGATCTGTTTGTACTATAATAACAAAGTGTAACCAGAGTCAAATTTCTCGTGTGTAATCAGAATCAGAATCACTTCAATTCACCAGGTGAATTGAAGTGATTCTGATTCTCACAGTATAGTAATGGTACAGTGTCTTGACACCAGGAAAGGTCCTGCAAAACAGACTGAGTCATCATTATTTTAGAGGTTGAACCCTTAAAGCTTGTGTCTAATAAGGCAGAGTCTGTGAATTTAAACACACTTTACGCACTGAAAACTCATATCAACATTGACAGATTGACTGAAATTCTGAATTTCTTGCCACTAAAGCTTGGCCTCAGCCTAGTATTGCATGTACATACATGTAAAGTGTTTTCAAACAAAGCTTATTCTGTTACTTCTACAGCTGGAAAAAAAAAAAACTGTATTCCAGACGAGGATATCTGTAGTATACATTGTCTGTCGTCACAGAAAAAAAAATAAATCTGCAGCCATGCATAAACGTACTGGCATGTACCAGCCTGCACACTTACATACAAAAGAAAACATGTGTTTGTATTCAGGCCACACTCTGATGTCAAGAGCCTGACAAATATTCATTGCAATGATGATGATGTGAGCATTTGTTCTCTTACAAATAGGTATGACAAGACATGATCGTTCTACCTACACGTATACTAATTAAGAAGAGCAATTATCGGTGTCAACAAAAAACAAAACCCAGTAGTTGTAAACTAAATGGGTCTGACCCCCTGTCTCCTGCTTCTTGTCTTTTTTTGATTCACTGTGAGCCTGGTGGCTCCTGACCTCAGATTACACATCTGTTCCTGGATTTGTAAGCCTTTTTTTATGGAAGCACTCTGCTGTTTTTCAGCATGACAAGCTGCTTAATCTGTGTCCGGAAAACACCCAGGGATCAAAAAGCATGATACAGCTTCTTACAGAAGAAGCCCTTCCTGTCCAACTAAATGGGCATACATGGTCAAAAGACATCTGAGGTAAACAGGAAGAAATAGAATAGAACAGAATAATATATCTATTTTTAACATGAAACTGGGAGATTTTGTGAGCCTCAAGGTACCAGTACACTAAGGTACAGACATCCAAATAAAATTGACTGGATGACACTCTTAAAATTTTCACACTTTTTGACTGGCAGTGACACATTTTTTCAGCTGTCAAACATGAGCAGACACAGAACACACTTGAGGATAAGTTTGATGTGGGGAGCATACACGTGATGACAAGGTGAAGATGGCGACTGCACACTACTTGTGTTCTATAACCCCGTCATCATCTCCTGAATCTCACAAAAACAAGCTCTTGTGGTGCAGCTACAACATATAACACAAGCAAACATGAAGGTGAAACATCGTTCTGCTCTATTTTTCTTTCCCTTTCACAAGCTCAGCTCTTCTTGACTGTTGCCAGTTGGATTTGATATCTGAACAATCATTACATCAAGGACTTGCCTAGAATAAAACTTTATGAATCTAAGAAATAATATTGATGTTCTCAGATAAACTGGAGGACAAGTGAATAAAGCCCTTAATCCTCAAAATTACAAGTTAATTTGTGCCAACTGTCTGCTATCATTCCAAACGAATGAATGCCCAGTCTGATCCTGAACATCAGTCACAATAAGCAACATGTGGTTAGAATTAGCCTAATAAACCAGAGTACATTTACATCATCTGCTTTGTGTTGTAGTATCAGTCAATCCAGAGGGATGGCCACTGAATCCACATTTGTCATCATTCCTGTTTGATGATTTTGTAGCATTTACATCCCCGTACGTTTTTATCTCTACCACTTTCCCTGCGTAGATTTAAATAAACCACCACGCCTGTCTGCTTGTTCTCGCTTTGAACTGCTGCTTTGCCTGTAAGCCTGCCTGTCTCGTTGCCTGCAAGTGGTTCATTATATAATGCCCAAGTCTTCCTACAGGGGGAAATTTGGAGTCTGTTAGGATCGTATGCTGGGTGGGGGTGGACATGTGCATGTGAGGAATTGGTATCTGTAAGCAATCTGTCTAATGGTGCCACCAAGCATACAGCACAAACATCCACAACAATAGCTAACAAAACATCTGCCTGGTGATGCATTTGTGTCATTGTTTTGGGAGGACAACCATTGGTTCAGGCAAAGGAAGAAAAGGACAGATACTGGAGATCTAGGTTTCAGTGAAAAATAGGACAACAGGCATAAGGCCTAGAAAGATAGACTAGCTTTGAATTCAGCTGTCTAGAGGGAGATAAGGAGAAACTGTAATGGTGTAATATTGGCTGCAGTATGCACAGAGACGAACACGTCTATCTAACTGTTAAAAGAACAAAAGAGGGCTTACAAATCATTCACGAGTAGCCGTTTTAGTCTAGTCTCATGCACTAGTTTGCATGTCTTAATTAACTATCCCCCATATCACAAATGAGACATTCTGAAGACTGAGAGCCAGTGAAACTTTTTTTACGGACTTGGGTATACAAGATAAAGCTATAAATTATATTAAGCACTGTACCTGCATTTATATTCATGGAGTCACTCAGCAAGATCACACACTCACTCATGCTTTCCAATACACACCTGTACACCTTGTGCACACATTCCCACACACACATTAACTTCCTGCTGCAAGGTCACTGGAAGACAGGAAGAAAAAAAAAGACTGCTGCGGCCCTCTCCTTGCTCCAGATGAGCCTGCAGAAATCACAAGGGAGTTATTGGTCTAATTAAATTCAACACATGCAGGCTAAGTGTGCTAGAAGGGGACTGAATACATGAGGAGGAGAGGAGAAAAATACATTTAAAAAAAATAATTTAAAAGGAGGGAATGAGTGACAATACTCATTTAATCTGGCCTTGGTGTGCATAAGAAGAAGACTGTCATATTTTACAGAATACATAATATCTGCTACTTATATGGGTTGACTGAATTACATCAGCTACCTAACAAGTGCAAACTGCTATAAATTTGTATTTGTTTTGAACTGTCATCCTACAGATTTTCCTAAAATGGGCACTGGCAATATAAGTGTAGCTATTAACTATCAGCTAATGATGACGATACAAGCTGATGTCACCACTTTTACTGAATTTACTGCTTTACTAACTGCTCTCTGCGCCCCTCTTTGATCATGGAACTAATACTAGTAGACACAAATGCACAAAACAATTACTCATCAACATTTTATATGCAAAAATAGATGTTGAAGTGCAGCATTGCTAAATAAACAAGTTGTAAGATTTCAGAATATCTGACTTTGGTGCTGCCATTGGGAGTAAAAGAGACTGTGACACACAGCACACTGCTAATCTTCAAAACCAACACCTCTATTAACCTTGGTCACACTACATGGTTTTTAAAAGTCGGCAGATCACTGTAACAACATTTTTCGTGCCATAATTGTGAATCTTGAAGTCATTATGGTTTGCACAGTGCATGACTGATGTATGTTTGCTCTCCAAACTATGTTTTGTCAAGAAAACATACACGAGAAATGACACGTCTCTGCCCTCATTGGATGCAGCTTGTTGCATGGCTCCCTGGCACAATCATCTATTTAGCCTGCTTGTCATCTTTCAGATCAGTTCACACATAACGACTGGGCGCCATTTTGCGAGCACAGAGCAAATCTCATGTGCCGATTTGCCTCTGATATGGGGGGCTTTTGTTGGCAAGTGGAAAATCAAGGTTACAATACACAAAGTAACTATTATATTTCATTTGAATGTTTAAAGATAAAAAAACAGCAAAATGAAAGAGATGTGAGCACCTCCACCAAGTAAAGCAAAAAACACGAACACTGAAGATTAATTTTAAATAAAAATTTGAAAATTACTGAAAAACATGCCTACAACCCCCAAAAGCACTCCAACTTGTGCTTGCTCAACTAAAGTGCCCAAAAGATTTAATCACACATAGTCTGATTTCACATCATACTGAAGTGAACAAGAAAGCAGAAATATTTTTGTGCAAAAGCAAATGTATATACTGTTTCACACACTAAATAGTTGTGTGCCAAGAAGCAACTCAAACATATGGAAACCAACAGGCTGTGAAAAAAGTCCACGTTCACCAGGACAAAAAAATCTCCTGAAACAAATAACAGGCAACACACCATAAAAATATATAATGACTGACAGGTGAGTAATAGAGATAACAAAAAAGCTATTAGTCACTGTCTCTGCATCACATAGAACTTCATGCTGTCAGATTCTCACATAACGGGTGACTAGAACACAGACATTTTACCTGGATAAAATTAATTAGAAAAACACAGATGCCTTTGATTATATATTATGCTTAATAATGTGACATTTCAAGTGGGTGTCAATGGCAAGTGACTGCCTGCAGTTGCTTTCAACCCAGCTTATGTTCACAGTGTCTGCAGTACATTTTATGATGTAGTACCAAAGTTCAAAATATTTCTTCCACAGAAAACTGCAAGCTGAGAGGTAATTGATAACGCTGAGCATTGAGACTCATGAATTATAAATCATATAACTTGCTACTTGTATTTGAAATTGCACATATAGCACAGTAAATCGACTTAGTCCAGCTAATTTGGGGCTCTCTTATGCATTTAATTGCACCCAGTTTTAACATTTAAGACAAAACTAGGGGAAAATAATAAGAAAAAATGCAGAAAGACAACAACTAAGGGGCAATATTATTAAGCACAA
This sequence comes from Larimichthys crocea, assembly GCF_000972845.2. Lineage (NCBI taxonomy): Eukaryota > Metazoa > Chordata > Actinopteri > Sciaenidae > Larimichthys > Larimichthys crocea. The sequence goes on from NC_040016.1 coordinate 13,880,048, forward strand.
GAGTCAGTTTTATTTATATAGCCCAATTTTTTCTAAGAGCTTTTTAATCTGGACAGCATATGACCACGCTCTATATTCAGGCAGACAGTTCTTTTAAAAGATTTGAGGCGCAGCTCATTACTTTTAAACATTAGGCTGATTTAGGAGTACAGATTAAATTTAATCTCCTCAAATAGCATAACAGCAGTCTCTCAGTTGCTACCTGTACTCCCCCAATCTCCCTCCTCATCTCTCTTCTTTCCTCTCCTTCTCTGCTTTCTATGAATTCTTCCACTGGTAGAGAAGCTTACAAAATCAAAATTAGTTATTTATAATGGTATCAAGCATCATCTATCGTTGCCTGTCATTTTGTTTACTCCAACAAGACAAAAGGAAATAAATGAGTACTTACTGTACCTGTGCCTGGCTTATTTTTATTGGAAAAATGTCAAGTGTGCTTTAGCACAGTGTTTGTCGCTATGCTACACAGAGGTGATGATGACACAGCAAAATGTAATGCACTGCGACGCCAACAGATTCTCTCTTGACAATATGAGATATGACAGAGCAGAGCAAGATGGATTTTCTCTGTAGGCTAGTTACACATACACATCTGTTGTTCTAAATGATTGTTGAATCACATCTAAAATATGATGAATTTCAGGAGCATGAAGAAATACTAGAAAGCTGCACATATATTTTTATGTATATGCATGCATTAAGTGCCTTCACATGGAAAAGGGAACATTAGTATTTCCAAGCTGCAAGTGATGGACTAATTAAAGTTCGTCATACAATATTTACAGTATACGGTGGACTGATGTGGAAATGAAAACTTGACATGTCGACTTTCATCTTTTCAGGCTTGTTTTATCTACTCTTAGGTTAAAAAGAGTAGTGGAATATGTCACTGCATGCTTGCTTTGCGCATCATCAAACGTGTGCTGCATGTGTGTGTGTGTGTGTGTGTGTGTGAAATGTGTGTTTCAAGATCTAAAATTATGTTTACATCTTTTTTTTTATCTTTCATTTGCTTCCTTAATTAATTTTCACTCGGTAAGCAAATTACTGCATACTTTTATTTATGAATGTCTTGTCTTGCGTCCTGCATGTTGTTGCATGTTGTTGAGTTAGCGATATAGTGAGGGTGAAAGGGACAGAAAGAGGACTGGCATGCTGCTTCTGAGCTGTCTGACTGTCTTGGTGCAGTGGAGCTGACGCTTGAGGTCACACAGTCATCACAGCCCCAACAGGGGCACAATCAATTTCCTATGACAGCCTGTCTAACAGTGTGGCTGACTGACTAAATGTATGACTGAATGACTGGCTATCTGACTGAATGAATGCATGAATGGCTGAATGACCTAGTGGTTAGGCAAATGGTCGACTGTTTGACCGCCTAGCGGTACTGATGTTTTTCTGAATGGAGTTATTTTTTTCAGGCGCACACACTGACTAACCGTCGACTGAACTGACTGACAAATCAGCCAACCAGACCACAAGCCAAGTGACCCCATCAGTCAGGATCAGTCAGCTGATTGGACAAAAAACATTCAACTAACCAGCCAGTCAAATTACTAATTCACTGGGAACTGACTGTAATCATCCAGTCAACCAGCCATCCAGAGAAGCAGATAGCCAACATATCAAGGAGGAGAGGTGATAATGTACCCGATTAATCCATTCAGTGTGCCAATTAGTTGGGTTAGCTAATGCGGTGAAGACAGCTAGCCAGCAAACACACATGATCAGTTACGGCAGCGAAGCCTGCTGCTGTGACAGAGCGAGTCAGTAAGTGTGACAGAGAAGAGGGACTGCAGACTTCATGCTGCCAACAGATGGCCTGACATGAGTGAAGAGGTGTGCAATAAAACATCTTCATCTAGAGAGAAATTACAACACAAGAAGATTAGATCTGTCCCCAAAATTAGAGCTTGACCTACACAACATGCATGATATATTGTATATCTGCATGTTGTGTATATGCATACATATATACATCAATGTGAGAGATGATTGAGATCAAATGCTCATTCTGCAGGAACATCCTCCCCATCTCTCCTTTCCCACTCATATCAGATCACCTGCTTCTTATCTACCTTACCTAATGATACAGGGCTACAATATGATCCATGATCTGTCCCCATAAAACACAAACACACCTTGAACAACGTGTTCTGATTCGTATTCACACATCACAGCCTCTCGACATGAAGATGATTTACGCCAACAAAAAAAATCTCAAAAGCGAGACCAGCAAACACTGATAAGCTGTTCATTCATTCATTCATTCATTCATTCATGTTTCACACGAGGACAATGTATACTTACATGGCAGCAAGGTAATCACCACCATCACCGTGACGTGAAAATCCTCCCACCTAAAAATGATATTGCGGCGGCACATGCAGAAGCGGACTAACCACAGCGGCCGTGTGCAGCATGTGTGTGTGTGTGTGTATGTGTGTGTGAGTGAGTGTAGGTGTGCGTGTGTGTGTGAAGACTCGCTAAGCTGCACACTCACTGCTACTGCCTCAGCTGGGGCTGTCTCAATGCACAGCCTGTACCATGTCAACAGGCAGTAGGGGTGGCCGTGTGTGTGTGAGTGTCTCACTGTGTGTGTGAGAACAGTGCTGCATAGCAGAGATGTTGCTCTTCACTTGACAAAGCTGTCTATTGACTTTATGGTACGATCAAGATAGATAGAGGGAAATATAAATTGATAAGAGCTTGGCAGGATGGAGAAAGAAAAGAAAGGATGGAACAGATGTGGTAAATCTTTCTTACTCTCTCTGTGTGACATTTTGCCCTCAGAGCAGAGTAGGAGGTCCACTGTAGACATGACCGCAACCCCATTTCATTAAATGACTGGATAGGGAATAGAAGGACTAAATAGAGGTAGGAAGAGAAGCACTGGAGCAAGAAAGGTGAAAGGAGCAAGAGGTTAAACATAAGGAAAAAAAGACTGAAAGGAGAAAAACTGGGGAGGCACTAATGGCTGAAACAAGAATGAAAGATGTTGGTAAAGTAGAAGAGAGTGCATTAGTGAAAAAATGAAATGGAGGTGAGGGAAAAGGAGGAGGAGAGGGTAACTTTCAAGGACATGGATCATTGTCAGGCTTATTCCTGTCTTCTGCAGATCAGAATACCCATACAACACATGCAAACCTGCATACAGCTCACTCCAGTGGACATGATAGCTGCAGGACATAATGCTTTGGTTTGCCTCTGTGTGTGTGTGTGTGTGTGTCTGGCTCTTCCATGACACACACACACACACACACACACACACACACATAGGCACAAACACACCTGTTCTGCTCCAGCCAGTCATCTGGCTATCCAGCAAGCCAGTCAAGACAGGCGAGGATAACAGCTTTGTGTCATGTTGCCGTCACGTCACTATCCCACATCTCATCCTGTCACTGCTTGCAGGGAGAGAAGGGGAAGAGGAGGGGGAGCAGGAGCCTGTGTCAAACTGTTGCCCCTCTCTCTCTCTCTCTCCCTCTCTCTCGCTCTCTCTTATTTGTGTTTCTGTTTTCATCTCTGTTTTGTCGGTGTGTGTATTTTTTCCGGGTCTTTCTCCCAGCATGTAACACTCTCTCTATCTCTCTCGCGTCACAGGTGTATTATATGAATACACCTGGTCAGATTTTGGACAGCACCAGCATTACTAGCAGCATTCCTTCACTTTAGGTTACGCACTGGGATGTATACATGTAAAACACAGCCGAGCTGTGCACCTCAAGGTTGGGCTGGGACAGCTGACAATATATAGCATATGCTGACATACCTACAGTACTGTAAAGTTTTCAAATGCTGTACAGTAGTAGCACTACTGCTGCACAATCGTTCCGTTTCGAGAAGGAGTACAACCTCGGTTATCTGACAAGTTTGGAGTCACAAAAATGAAGCGTTCAGCACAATGTTGGTACCAAAGAGAAAAAGAAAAGGGACTACTCTGTGGCTCTTCCAAGAAAGACTGGATTCTGTCATGTTTAATGTCAAGCTATTAGGCTTGCTAAGCAAGCTTCAACTACTGCAGACATCCTTTTGAGGCTGGCATTAATCTGAGACACCATGCCTTGCACTGGGTTTTTACTGCAGAGCATCATTAAAGAAACCCACACTTCACACGGCATGCTAAAATTGTTCACTTAAAGTAGTTTGCCTCCTGTTGCTGTTGCTTTTTGAATATTTGGATGCATAGAGTTATACACTGTATATCATTGTATATATGCTGTGTAGGGGAACTGGTCTAATTAAGGACACTGCGCACATTTCTGATCTAATATGATAAGATATAAGTTCAAATCATGGTCAATTTAGAGCAGCTGGAACAAAAATTAGATTATTAAACTGAACAGCACCTTCACTCCAGCATCATCAGGAGAGAGAGCTTCATCTATCTTGGGCAAACTACAACCAATCAGATTAACCATATAACATAGTCAAACTCTTAGTCAGCAAAACATTGCTCTTCTTTAAGTGAGGAATTACCCTCTCTCTAACTTTGTACCAACTTTGAGCAGTTCATATATCATGATTGTGTTTAGTGGCAATATACGCACTGTAACAACAACTGTTAATACCATTTATCTTGGATAGGGTAAGAAAAGAGAGAGTTTTTGGAAAGAGGGAGCCATACAGGGAGAGAGAGAGAGAAAGAGAGAGAGAGCAGTGATGGGGATCAGAAACAGGCCCTGAATATCAATGCAGCACGTCTGAGAGAATTCAGGGCTGCAGTGCACCAAAACCTGTGAGAAAGAGCACGAGAGGACAAAAGCATCACAGGCAGCTGGAGCTGGAGGTACCAGACCTGCACAGTCAAGACCACCTGTACAAAATCGCCACGCAGCTCCTCCCACCTGAATCATCATGACAACACCATCATGATATTCCTGTCATTTGGATTCCCTATGCTATAGTTGAGATCGCTGAACTCAGATGTCTCAGGCTGTACGGAAATGTCACACCTCTTTTTTTTTTTTTTAGTAAAAAATAAATAACTACAACACTTATCTCATTAATATGAAAGTCAGCGTCTTCCCACCCTAATCCTGCAGGTAGGTCAATTCCAAATAGAAGATGCAGGCACGCCTTTGCACTCAAGAACACACACACACCACCCACACATGTATTTAGCTTAAAAGAAATTTATGCCATCCATCTTAATTAAATGACAGTCATTCGAGAAGTCTATTAGACACGTATAAGGCTTCTCATCCACTTTGTCCTTCTCGCTTTAAATGACCCTTTCCCTCCCTCCCATAAAAGCTCCATTTCCTTCTAGAAGGAATTTGTTAACCCATAAAGTGCCATGTTTACCTCGGGGTCAATCAGACATCTCATATCCTGGTCACTAGCCACCAGCCAATAACCATTAGCTTTATTAATTGCAGAAGCTTTAGCCCCTCTCCCGAGTGCTGCAGTAAAATAAGCACATGCACTGTGTCTGTGTGCGGGCACGCAGACAAGCACGCGGATAATGAGACGACTCCCAAAGGTCCCTAACCTTTCTCTGTGAGAAGTCACCATCACACACACTCCCTTTTATCTAATATATTACTCACACACCGCATGTCTGTACTTCCTTGTCAATAATCTCAGGCAGTTATGAAGAGTGAAAGCCCAGTGCCAGTTTTACAACTGTGTGTTAAGAGTCTGGGGCCTGCAACATCCAAGCTGTGATCTACAACATGAGATCATTTTCAACATTAATGTTGACATCTTTCATTAGTCAAAACAAGTATCATACTAGTGAGCCATGTAGAACATGCACATTTATCTGTTGGTTGGTCGTTTATCACTGATCAGGTTTTTTTGGAGTATCAAAGCTGTGTTCAGCGTGTAAATATCTTATCCTGGTTGTGAGAAATAATATGGATATGAAGCCTAGTATAAGTTAAATCAGGAAGACTTCATGTTCATTCAATCACAACTTTCTCTCTCTCTGTCGCTTATTTGCTTTCTCTTCCCACTTCTCCTTATCAGCTGACTATGGGTGTTTACTCTCCCAGTTACATTTTTAAATGTGTTCTCTCTGCTGTTGTCAGCTGTAATTTCAGCGTGAAATCATTGCAACATGGCAATTCATCCTATCCATTTCCTATCTTTATTGTGCACATGTCAATAAAATATATTTGTTCAATCAAGTCTCTCTTTTAAATATTACCTGGAGTACTTTAACAGAAAAGAGGGATACTGTGGTATGTAACCACCTCATCCTGGTTTCTGAACATGACAAAGCTGCACACAGATGATCAGAAACCTGGATACTGTACAGAATTATGTACCAGGCATAAGAATAACCAGGTTTCTCATATTTCATGTAAACAAAACCAACTGGGATTTTGAGCATACAAACGCACCCAGAAATCAAACGAGTGTTTCTGAAATTCTGCAGTTAATATGAATGCTATTGCAGGCATGAAACGTTATATGTACTGTGTCATAGAAAAGCTGTTCAACGTAACTACACATATTCTGCTGGTGATTTGTCACGTCTCCACCACGTAAATCTCTAATCCAATCAGATTTTTTGCTGTGCTTCCCCAACCTGCATGATGACATTAATCTGATTTGTGTTCCACAATCAGCCATTCACCACTGCGCCTTTTGTTGAGCGTTATATATACAGCGTAAAGAGCCTTTATGCTGTATATAACGTATATTTATTTATATTAACTGTCGACCATTAAACCTGTAATACAGGGCACAATTGTACTATACATCTTCACATAGATAGATAGATAGATAGATAGATAGATAGATAGATAGATAGCATGGCAATACACTATCAGGGCCTCATTCTATTTTTCCTCTCTTATACCTCTCTACACTGCTCCCTTTTTTCTTTTCTCAGTCCTTGTTCCAAGAGTGATGGAGAGCTTCATCTAACTCCCCAAGGACAGCCATAAGCCATAAGACTAATGGAAACACACACACACAAGCCTGATAACCGCACAAGAACTCAGACACCTACGTCCACGTACACACACCCACACGCAGCGCCAGCCAGCAGACAGGGAGACATCGTCCGACAGTTGGGGTGAACTCAGTGAAATTCTCTTTAGCTAAGCTTCCTGCATACCAAACCCAGAGGCAAGGATAGGCAGAGGAGAAGGGGACAATACACAATGACAGATAGTAGAGGCGGTACATAAAACAGAAGCAAACACTCACTCTACCTTTTTCAATTAAGGCTGTCAAATAGAAGAGTTGAAATGATGATGCCATATATATATATGAGGGCAAGGAGGGATAAAGAGACTTGCACTGGAACTACAGATTTTTTCGCACTAGCACTGCATAAATCAACACGATAGAACTTTTTTTAACGCTTTGATGACAAATCCTTAAAAAAAACTAAATATGTGATTATTACACAATATTGTAATTTTAGGTCATTCACAGATTCAATTAAGTCATGCAGTGTTTCTTTCTGTTACATTATTTTACAGTAAATTAAATAAAAATTAAATGTTACACATGTCCTGAGACAATTCACCCAACATAATATCAGTGACAGCCAGAACTCAAACAAACAGCATGCTAATGTAGCTATATCAATTCAATAAATATCTAATCCTTACTTCACTGGATTCAGTAAAGGTGTCTTTTTTTATTTTCCAGTTTGTCCTTTGTCTAATCGGTACAAAATGTGCAGCGAGGCTCTTAGCTCAGCACTTGTGGTGGTGCTGAAATATTAATGAATGACCACATGGTCCATTCTTAACACCTAACAACAAGTGCAAACTCAGAGTTTTTAGAGAGTTGTAAAGAGTCTGCTGAGGAGTAATTGTATGTGTGGGTAAAAGGACTAAGGCTAACCGTTGAGACATCCACGTCAAACAGAGATTTCACTTTTTGTCCTCCCCATGTCTGTAATTAACTTTCTACAAAAAGCACAGTTAAGTTGCACATGCTGACTGGATTAGCTAGCTCTCTACTCTACACCTGGCATTAAAATTCAAGAGTAACCCAAGAGAAGATTGACAAAAAAACATCTCTTATGTTCATTTTTTGATCGGTGAAAACACTGCTAAAGTAAGTAAATAATAATTTGTACTTAATAAAACAAATTAGCTAAATATATAAGAATATATCTAACTCTGATTATTTTCTTAATACTATGGTCATTACACCATAGAGCACTTCCTATTCCAGTCATGTGGAGATACATTTCTTATTTTATTGTTCCAAAACATCCTCACATGTACAGTACGTTTAGATAGAAGTCTAATTTCAGTCCCCAGTTCTTGGAGGGGAAACACATCAACCTTGCTGGTGGGGGTCTTTGTTCCTGATTGGCTGACCCCTGGGAGCAAAGCTAATTCTTAGAAACACACAATGTTGTACTGATAATCTAACAAAGCCGTGTGCCTCTGAAAATCTGTTCAGCCGGTAGGGGATTCAATGAGGTTGAGACGAGGAAAGCTGGGTGTCCAAAGCCATTAATCTACCCCTAGATTCCTCGTTTTTCTTTTTTCTTTTTCATTTATCTCCTCTCCCTCACGACACATACACTCCCTTCTAAATAGCCACATATTCAGTTCTTATTCCCCATTTCCAGGGGAAATTAATGCCTGGTTGAGGTGAGGTGTGAGGATTAAGCTGTGGCAGAGGATTAATCAGTCTTGCATGTCTGTAAGCTGGACAATTCCAGATAGTTTATAAAAAGACTGGAACACACATATGAATAGATACAGCCAATTGCTTCTGAATATAGTTCATTCTCAGTCTAATAGTCTTCCCAGCAAGGCTGGACAATGTGCATTTATGTTTCAATACTTTTTTGCTGCTTTTTTGTATTTTCCTTAATAAGGTGAAATTGCATAATTTCCTTGTTAAATGAATATTAAAACAGGATGTCCGGCAAGGATAAGGAAACTCACACAAGAGTATTTACAAAGTAAAGGTGATTATTACTTAAGGGCATTTACGGCTGCTCTGCTAGAGCTAAAATAAACATTAATCAATTCACTTAAAGGCATCGGGTTCAAAGCACTTCCCCTCTACATTATATAACAAAATTATTTTCTGTTGAAGTCAGCAATGACAGGTTTTCTGAGCAAGTGGCTGGAGGGGAAATAAGTGGAATCTGAGCAGGCTATGACTATCAGTCAATATTGCTACAAAGGGCTGTCAGTTTGTCTGGAGGCAAGGAAAGAAATAATTTACATTACAAATATGAGGATAGGTACATTCTAAGTAGTAACATGATCATAGGAAAGATAAACCCCATTCTAAGACAAGATAACTCATACAAATTAAGCAAAGATTTGTATAGACATTTGTCAAACAGTGCAGTCATATCTTCCATTAGAAGCTTTACCTTCATCAGCTTGTCTTTCAATCTTTAGTGAGTGCCGCACTGTCATTCAAAAAGTAGGGTTCAATCTATACACCTATAGTTTAGCCATCTGCAATAAATATCTGCCATCTCCTTTTCCAGATTCGAAGAATAATTTTTCCATTAATCTGCTTCTATATGTAGTCTGAATTACTAATGCAGTCTACAACAGGCCACCATATTCTTTCTTTTTTTCAAATTGCCATTTTTAGAGGTACTAGCTGTGTGTCTCTAGTGGTGGCAATGCCAGTCCACTACAACTCTACAACAAATGCATAGACTATTATGAAATTTAGTTGCCCAGAGGATGAATCCTACTGACTTTTGCAATCCTCTGCATTTTCATCAAGCACAATCATCAGATCAAATGTTTAATTAGTCCAATACTTTTTTAGTCCAATATGTTTATATGAAGAAATAAGTGCAAAACAGACGACTTTCCCATCAGCCTGAGCATCTGCTGTGAAGTAACAAATGTTACCATGCAATATTATATCTGTTAAACATTGGCAATTGGATTGTGACTGTGGGAATGGTAGCACGCTGACATTATCTGTCTGTTTGGCTCAAAGCACTATCACTATACTATAACATGGCTATAGACAATTAAATCACCAAAAATAAACAATCACTTCTTGAGTTGAGAGTACTGCCATTGGAATAAAAAACATAAACAGTAATGAGTCCATCTGTTTTATAGTTTGAACCACTGAGATACACTTTGGTTTAACTTTGTCATCAATAAGAAAGGACAAGCTTATTCCCCATGTGTCAGGAAAGCAGGGCAATGGAAGAAAATTGTCTGTGTAAACAAATACTTTATTTATTAGGTTATGTGTCTTGAATATGATGCCAAATGTTTTTTAGTCAGGCAATGAAACCAGGTAGGGAACAGCATTTGAGTGTCTGTGAGGAAGTTTCAAAGGGGATGTTCAGTACAGACAGGGTAGGGTATGTTAGAATTGCCTCAACCTCACTGTCCAATACAATTAAGAGGAGAACTCACTGTGCTCACTATCCACAAATAAACACAAATGCACTTTCACACTTCAGACTCCATCTAAAATTAGTTGCTTTAAAGCAACCGGGACTGTTCAAGGACCATGTTTTTTTTCTAAACAGCCAATTAATCAGAGCCAAGTTGTTACACTGAACGATTGCCAGCTCTCTCCACTGCAGGACAGGACAAGTGAGACAGAGAGGAAGAGGATGAGGAGGAGGGAAATAAGAGAAGAGTGCTGACAATGCTCTCCCTTACAGATCATCTTTGACCTTGAATAGGAAAGAACCTGTAGACAGATTTGTAGACAGTGCATGGAGAAGACAAATCTAACACATCCAATGGCTAATATGAATATGGTGTCTACAATATTGCGATTACAGACTGCATGTTGCACAAATCTTCCTGCCATTTATCAACTTTGTGAGTTAAGTCAAGACAATACAGAATGACTTTACCCATCAGCTTTCAGGAAGCAAATGGTATCTAGACAACATTGGGGTTTTTTTCCACAAATGATGCAGATGTTTAGAGGGAAGGAACGTCCAAAAGATGTCACCTTTGGTGTGGAGGGGTTCACTGGTGTTCAACATGTACATGCCATTACCCTCAATCAGCCTTGGTTGGGTTGGTTAGAATAAGGCATGATGAGTGAGAGATAATGATTAGGGTAACAATATTAGGTTAAGCTAACCAGAGGGAGAGTAGGGCAGGTCATGACTTTGCCATCCTGCGAAAACAAATATTCCATACTGTGCTGACAATATTACAAACAATGTGCTGCTTAGACTTAGTTTAATCTTGATGATGGTAGATAATGTTGAAATTATTTCACTAGATTAAACTGATGCAGTATAATTCCAGTAAGAAATGTAATAAATGTAACAGAAAATTGAACAGCTGTTATGGTACACTCACCCTACTTCCAATGGGAATGGTATTCGGCTCTTATCAGTAGCATTCAATATATTAAGCATGACATATAGCCTAGACAATAAACAAACAATGCATTGCCCCTTTAGGCTAATCAGTGTAATTCAGAAAATGTCAGAAATGAATAATGACAGCCATTATTCCCCAGAGATGTCTTAAAATTTGATTACTGACATGTCAGCTTTGTGTATGACAGATTGATGAGCAGCCAAGCTAATCTATAGTCCCTCCCCCAATTTTTATGTGAGGTCAACTAAGTAGTAGGACACTGAACTGTGGAAAAATGATTTAAAATATACAGATGTCAAAGACAAACAGCAAATAGGCACTCTTACATTATTCAAATAACTGATGTATGAAACTAGACCAGTGCAGATTATGATCGTGCTACATTACCTACAGTATGAGGTTCCCTGCCAGCAACACAGAGAGTTATTGCACTAGATATCTTCATCTGCAAGGAACAATGCAATTGAGTGTAGTTCCAAGAAAAAGCCAATATTCCCTTACACATTATCTTAAAATATGCCCATTTCTCATCATATATTTCCATAAACAGTGTTTTATATTAGATCAAATTTTATGACTCATGGCTGTAAATAACAGCTCTGGTACAGAGGTAGCAGAGAAAAAGAGAAGAGCTCTATTTAGGCTGTGGTTCATCCAGCCAGTGACAAGTGAGACTTGCTAACAATGTGGTAACATTTCTCACCCAGCACGTTAAACATCTCAGTGAAGTAGACATACATTACAAAGTCAACACAAATACGTGGTGCAAGGAACAATCATGGTAATGGAGTAAAATAGTAGATATTTTATATGATTATATTTAATTCTCAGATTTCAAACTTCAAAGATGGGAAAAATTATCCAGGCGTTTTCTCATCCCAACAATGAATCATCTAGTTTTAAGTTAAATGACACAAATGCTTTGAATTTGTTTGTGAATAGAAGAAAAAGGAACCAGAACCTGCATTTATATTTATTATTTCAACGAACAGAACAGAATGTAACAGAAATATAGCAGCTACGACAACACAGCATAACAACTCATGCTATATAGTATACAGCAGTCTGTGACCCGGTGTCACATTAAGAGCTAACAATGTCAGCAAGCTGTTGAGCAATATAAATATATGGATTTATAGAAAAATAGAGAAACTGTCTGGGAAAGAGGCATAAATATGCAAGTATGAGAGTAGGTAAAGTTTCTTTCAGTCATTTCCATGTCTTAAAAAGACAAAAAACAGAGAGTGCTTTATGACTGAGACAAACTCCATACTTTAATTTAGTTTAGCTGTTCTTTTAGATCAAAGACTTGATGACTAGTTTCTTTGTTGTTACCACACTTTCTGGTTATTGGGAACACTCATATTGAGAATCCCAATGACAGTGATGAAAACAAGCCTCCAGTGACAAGTCATTTTTAAAGTAACCACACTAGATATGCAAATAAGTTTTCCTTGCAAAGGTCCAGAGTACTACTGTGGTAAATATGTGAGAAGCTCTGTAATGGCATTACTTAAAGCTGGTCAATCTCACTAATAAACTAAAAATAAAGATGAGAATAAGAGCAGGATATACAATAAGAAAAAAAACAGGTAACTGCCAGTAAGAAGCAAGCTTGTTTAACTGCATTCTGCTCTGACCTCTGGCACCATTCAAAACTATGCGCACTCCTTACACACAAGTCCTGCTGGGTACACACTCCACGGGGGTCATTAATACCACTTCTTACTGCAGCCACCTCTGCAGTGTTACAGTTCAGAACATCACTTTAACACAGCCTGTAAGTGTTTGGTCAACACACTACTGTGCGAGAAATTGTTACGAAAACTGTTGAGCCTTCAGTTTTCTTTTTAAAAAGATTCATTTTCTTTTCAAAGTAGTTTGCAGATGCTGTATCAGCTTGTTTAACCAGCCTGAAAACATGAGGTTCTGTAGTCCACCCCACTGCTTTTTACATTTTAATTGGCATCTGAAAAATGTATGCTGCCATTACTTCTGTTGCAGTAGACTTCAGCCACATCCGCCAACTTTTTAACATTTAAACTATACTGATGTTCCCCTGAGCACTTAGGATATGTACGAATAAATGGTACAGTATTTGATAAGATACAATTTATGCTAAAAGACTAAAGTTACATAAAATCTACCAAACATCTCCATCAGTTACTGCAATTGCTTTATTCAAGAGTGATGCATTCAGTTCAGTTCACCTCAATTACCTGTACAGTAGTGCAGAAACTGTGACATTTCTACAAGAATGCTGCAATACTGATTCCCCTCACCTCTGCTGGAGTTTGGGAGTCACTGAGGATGTCACAAATGTCTGCGAAATGTACTGTAAGTCTGACGGTTAAATATAAAGTGCAGTGTACAAGGAAATGTATATGTATATGATTTTTTGTGATGTATTTAAGCAATGCATGTTACAGGCAAATTTCAGCTGCCATGTGGTATGTGTTTTATTATATTTAAACAAGATCTCCTGCTATATTCTGCTTTATTTCCAGAGATCAATAGCAGTCAGACTATGATCCCTTCTTTTACAATCCATCTGTTTCATGTTTTAAACTTAGATGAGAGAATTTTGGGGTATATTACAGTATGTATCTCCCTCTTTCCATTTTTACTGTTCTTGTGCTTGACACATTCCACTGGTGAAAGATTTCCTGCCCTCAAAAAGTTCTTGTTGCTATGCAACTGATCTGCCTGGCACTGAGAATAATGCTAGCTCACATAGGCTATACAGAGTACAACCCTACACACACACACACACACACACACACACACACACACGTAGACACACACACGCACACAAACCAAGCAGCTCTTAGCCTACATCCTGTGCTTGTTAAAAAAGATTGGGCTATTTAGCTAGCACGAACAAAACATCTTTAATCTGCATTGTTTTTAACAAAATAAGCCTTTTGCATTACAGTTATTTTTTATTCTCTCCTGCTAAATGCTCTAACACTGAGACAGGCTGGAACAAATACAAATAAGAATATGCAGCTACAAATAAATACATAACACAAAGTGATTGCCGGCATTAACACCTAGAATACAAGATACAATTATTATTGTAATCATAGACTACAAATTAGATGTTTGTTTAAAAAATGGTTTGCCTTTAACAGCTGGCATTCTTCTGTTGAAAGGAGATGGAGGTACAGTATGTTATAGAATATGAGAAGTTTGACTTGAGTCCATACTGTATCATTGTTGCTCATGGTCACTCAGTTATGATACACTCATGAATGGAGCAGAGAGACACACAAAGCGAGAGGGAGGAACAGGGAGTGAAAAAGAGAGAGGGACAAAGAGAATGAGAGAGGGGGGGCTTATCTTGAATGACACCTTCAAGGAACTAATCAGACAAGAGCCCTAATCCTTTTAAGTAATAAAATTTATCGCGCTGTCATTAGCCATTTCTATTCAAATGGAAGTCAGGATGAGACTTGAATACTTACTCTTGGCTAAAGACTGCAGCTGAAGACAACTGCCCCTGATATACCGTCTTAATACAATATATGTTCCTTTTTCAGTGCCAGCAACAACAAAAAAACAAAAAAAGTCCTTGTAATATCCTTTGCCATCTACATTCTGCCATTTTGATGCTGCATTACTTCATGGGCCAAAAAATGAAGTGGACATGGCATGATGAAGTGAAACTATGCTGATGAGTAACACAATAAAGCTTCTGACTCCTTTTATGGGAAGAGAACTGAGTCATATTAGGTGACCGGGAAGCATGTGATGAGGAGTGAGGGAGGAAAGAGGGGAGACAAAGCTGATTTGGGAATGGTGAGCTTCAGAGGACAGATAGGCTGAGCTGCATGTTAACCAGACCTGCCTGGTTGAGTTACATTACACAAATAGCACCGTGTGGTGCTGCACAGGACACACTAACACACAGTCTGTGCTTCTATCACTGTCCATCTCTTATTATCCGAATATATACACACACATACACACACACACTGAAAGCAACTTGCTCACTCACTGGCTTGCTACTGCAGAGCCCATCTCTCTCTCATGGTCACACCAAGGGCATCCTCTCCCTTGAAACAGTACAGCACAGCCCGTCACAGGAGAGGAGAGGAGAGGAGAGGAGAGGAGAGGAGAGGAGAGGAGAGGATCCCTTTAATGGTGATGATCACGTGCATAGGGGGAAAAATGAGTACTATAAAAAGACAGACGGATGAAATGTCAGGTGGGTAAAAAGTTAACAACACTGGGAAAAACAATATTAGTTAGAGTGAAAATTGGAAATGTGAAATGAAAATTAAAGCCGGATGGGGTAAATGGTGCAGGTGAAGGAAGGAAGAAGAGGAGAAATCTGAAGGTGGGAACAAGCAGAGGGAGAGGGCAGGACGTTGCTGGGTAATGGAGATGAGATGTTAATGTGCCTGCTAGTGATGCACTGCAGCAAACTGAGGGAAGAAGGAGAAGTAGAAGAAGAAAGAAGAGGAGGTGGTAGAGGATGGGTAGATTAGAGCAAGAGGGAAGTGAGAAAAAAAGAGGGAGAAGAGGGGGAGGTGAAAAAAAAGAAAGAGACGATGAGGAGATACACATTAGGAAAGGAGGGGGAGAGAAAGGGAAGAAGAGAAATGGAAACGGGAAGAGGAAAATATTGAGATCTGAACTTTGATGAAGCTGATGATGCAGCAAGATGATGCCTGAATAAACAGATACTGAGGTCTCTGATGAATCTATAATGATGCTATTAGGACTGAATTTCAAAGCCAACACTTCGTTTCTCACCCAAAGCAACTTTGTTTTTTTACACACTGGATGGACGATTGCAGAGTACTGCATTCATTTTCTGACCAAACTGTTTGAATGACGGCTTCTGCGTGGTCACGTTCACATATTTATCTGTTCATTTCCATTCATTACAACCTCAAATACACACGCTGGAAATTATGCTCTTGTTCATAATGAATGTATGAAGTATGACTCAAATGATAAGCCACATATCATGCACTTAAAACATTTAGTCAGCTTGACTCCAGCTAGTAAACCACATTCCTTTTCCCATCACTACTGCTCACTGTCCAACGATAAATGAATGCTCAAAAAATCTTCAAACAAAACTCGACACAGAGCTTCCCTTCCTACATGAAGGCATCTTTGATGTTACAGTTTAACTACTGCTGAACCTGCAAAGCAGCCCATCATCTTACATGTGGTTGCTCTTTAAAGTCTGACAAGACAGAAAGAAAAAATAACACAGCAATTCCAGTAAACGGTGGAGCTATCAGAAAGAAAATGAAAAACCTAACTGTTAGGCAAAACACCTCTAAAGAAACTGCCATATGCCAGCTAAACTCTGACACACCGAGACAAAAGACACAATACATAAATGACGCCCACAGCTCCTCAGTAGAGAATATGCATAATCCAAGAAAGCAACCCGCTGTCATGAACTGTTTGATGAAAAAGTCAGCATGTAGCCTAGCCCTCTGTCTGTTCAGTGTGTTATTATGTCAGTCTGTGTATTTAAAAAAAGAGATATGAGGTATCCAGCTAAGTGTTGAAATAAAGCCACCATAAACCTTAGAGGTAAACTGTTTACTTTGCTAGGGCAAGATAGTCCAAATAGCTTCATAGCTACTAGAAGACTCAAACACAGCTTTCACAGTCTTCAGTTTTATTGTGCTTCATATGAGTCATTTTAGGAGAGAAACTGAACTATGGTATTTGCATAGTTTTTGGTATCACAATATCAAAATCACAGACGAGCTTTTCATAGAAATAAACAAATCCACATTCCCTTAGACAACAGCATTTCATCAGTAGAGTCACATACAAAAGGAAACATTTTTTCTAAAGTGCAAAGCCTATATTGCTTGGATTCAGAGGTACTCATTAAAGCCTAAGTGTTCAAATCCAGCATAATGAAGACAGCACTATCAAAAATCTAAATTATGTATATGCCATGCGTGTCCCATTGCGTGCCGCATCGTTCATGACCTCATAAAACCAGAATATCATCTCATACCACAACAAGCATCTCCGACATACTGTCAGTACTTACAAAGAATGCATACCAGCATGCCTTAAACGGGCTAAATTTATCTCTAGCACTATTAGTAAGTACAGCGCAGAAAATATGAGGCACATTTATCATATAGTATGAAGGATGTAACTCTGGCCCAAAGCAAGCCAGTCTTTTCATTCAGAGCTTTTAGTATGACATAAGAAGTCTTTATGGTACAGACCTTTCACATCAAATATGAATGACTAACATCTGAACATGCCTTTGGCTATAAGGTTTTCTTTTACATGATAAATGTTACTCTTACACAGGGTGAGATAAAGTATAAGGAAAATGGCCAGTGCATTACTTTAGAAGACACTTATTTTTATGTATTTAATAGGGTCAAATAATCACTGTCTAGGTAGAGTCCAACAAGGAGCGGCCCTACGGCCCTGAATATGTCACATTCGACAAGCAATGAATCAAACTAAAATGTATTCAAATGGATAAAACAGGCAGTAGACAGATAACACAATAATCTGACTAACACATGTAAAAGCAAAGGCTTAAAGTAAATGCCAAATATTGGATTTTTTAGCCTAATACCACAACCAATATCTTTAAGGCATCCCATTTTTACAGTTGAAAAATAAAATAATAAGGGCTCTGTGGTGCACGAACTATGTCATGGAGACACTGTTTCTGCCTCAAAAATATTTTTGACATTTCCAAACTAAACTGTCATAGAATAGAGTGTAACAATATATCTAAAACAAGACTGAAACTGATGATTTTTCATTTTCGATGAATCGATAAAATGGTGAAAAATAAAAATGCCTATTGATGACATCTTTAAATGTTTTTCTTTAGATCAAAAGTTTAAAACTTAAATATATTCAGTGAATGACAAATAATCTTATTAGAGAGGCTGACACTAGAGATCGTTTCCCCTTATCCGTCAAGTTCTAGTTAAAAGGCTTTATGTGTATTTTTCTCCCCTAGTTCACATCTATGGATGGTGTTAATTACCCATACATTTCATTGACATAGACAGCATAAAGTACTTACTCAGTAATCAACTGCTTTTTTCTCTTTCTCTCTTTCTCTTGGCGCTGACTGCTTCCTCAGCTTGTCTTACACTTAGCTGTACTTATTGTCAGCCTGGGTGGACAGCTGTTTAACCTGCTAGCTTATAAGAGCCAGAATGCAAATAAGGACTTTTCTAATTGTTTCCAACCTTTTTCCAGTCTTGGAAAGATAAGCTAAACACCTCCAAGCGCCATCTCTGTACAAATAGAGAGAAATTTGATCATATTTGACCGTGGTAAGATGGCAAACAAGCATATTTCCAGACAGTTAAATGATTCCTCCAAGGGTCCTACAAAGAGTGGCCCTGTGGCCCTGAGTATGTCACATTCAAACAGCCACCACAGATACAAATGTATTAAAGCGATAAAGAATGCAAAACACCAATATAATATGCTCATGTACATTTGTGATCCACATATATACACACACATTTTTTCTTGCCCCTCGTCAACATATACACCATTACGATATATTCATAATGAGGCTGCAACTGACAATGATTTTCATTCATGGATTAATCTGCAGATTAATCAATTAGTCTATGACATGCCCATGAAATAAATGCCAGTGACAACTTTCCAGAGCCCAAGGTCATATCCTCAGTGTCTCATGTCCTATTTTATTGGACCAAAGAACCAATAAATAAATAAATTCCTTTATGTATGTAGCTGGAGACAGACAACATTTTACCATATCAGTTAAGTTCTAGTTGAAAGGCTTGACGTGAATTTACTAGGGATGTGAGCACTCATTTGTACGTCAGTATTCGTTCAACATATCAAGCACTCGCATTTAGAACTTTGCATTTAAGAGGCACTTAGTAATCAATTGATTTTTCTTCCTATTAGCATTGACTGCTTCCTCAGTCTGTCTTTGACTTGTGAGAACTTATACTCAGCCTACGTGTCCAAGTGACTAACCTGCTAACTAAATAGATCCAAATGCAAATAATTACTTTTCCATTACATACTCATACTGTGTACGCTGCCCCTATTTCTAATCTTTGAGTTGAGTTAAACTAAATACCTCCAAGCACCATCTATGCACAAATAGAGAAAAATATGATCATATTTGACTGTGGGTAAGATGGCAAACAATATTTCCAGAACTGTTAGTATTCCTTTAATAAGAAGATGTTCCTTTTTTTCCATTGGCAGCTAGCCACTTATAAAACAGCAATATTTTGTTTGATTTCTTTAACATACCTTTAATCTTTGTGTGTATATGTAATGTTCAACACCATTGCTTGCACAGTTTTACAGCACGCTATAGGTGATTCAAGGAGAAAACTATGAAAACTGGAGCACACAGGTAGGGAGGGAGATATATAACTTCTCTACAACATGCATATTTCTATACAATATATATAATCAATCAATCAATTTCATTAAGCACCAATTAAATGCAGAGTCCCTTTTACTCATCAGATGTGGCTACACTTTTTGACAAATAAACACAGGCCCTAATTAGACACTGGATCTGTTTTTTATTGAAGTTCTTTGGATGTATAAAATCTATTAAAGCCCACTGGGACATTTGATCTAGTTCTAAGCTGCTTAGCTCACACATACAAAGATAAAGCTTAACCTTTTGTCAATATCAATACTTCACATTGTTAGATTCTCCGCAAGTCAATCATTCAGTTGATCTTATGCAGACCCTGAGCACCAATGTATAATTCATTCAGATTTACCAGCATGATCATTCAGAGTCACTTACAGAGAAGGGAACAATCAAGGTACAGTGCGAGAAGAAAGCGTGAGTGCAACAATAAGTACCTATGACAATTCTTAAAGGGGTATCTTTCTCATGTCCAGTTGTAGGTAGTGCTTGGAGAGATGTTAATCTCTGAAGAGCTGAGTCTTCAGGTGATTTTTAAAGGTAGAGAGGGACGCCCATGCCATGGTAGGAACTGGTGCGTTCCACCAACGGGGACAACAAACGAAAAAAAGTTTGGATTGCCTTGAGCCAACAGGTGGCAGTGCCAGGCGTTGCTCATTGGAGGAGCGCAGCGGTCATGAGGTAACATATGCCTGTACAAGGGCGTTCAGGTAGGTAAGTGCAGTACCAGAGACAACTTTGTAGGCGCTTTGAATTTAAAGCTGCAACATGTAGCCAGTGGAACTCGATGAGCAGCGGGGTGACATGTGACCCAGACACGTCACCGTGTTCTGGATCATCTGACTTAACAGAAACTGGATTACCAGAAAGAAAGCATCCCTCCACTTCTCCAGTTTAAACCATGGTGCATGAAGCAACTGGGCAGACATCCAGGGTTAGCTCTGCAGCAGAGCAGGGTGATACATAACTCTCTCATTCTCTTTATCTTTCATAAACACACATACACATCAAACACACATTATTTCTAAATGGTACACACTAATAAGCAGATTAAAATTATCATGGCCCCAGTGCACAATACATGATGACTTATTTCTGGTAGGACTATGACTACAGGTGCTCAGCACAGTTAGAAAATGGGTCATATTAGGAAGAATACATTACATTGCATTATTAGTATGTGTGATTGGTGTGGTTTCAATCATGACCATTAAGCAGAGTACTCTTCACTGTGGTGTCCTGGAAATTTGATAATAGAAAAGAACAGGACAAAACTAATGTCCTTGTGTTGGACAGAGCAGAATCACCACAAGAAAGCAGAGTACCAATAATTTGCTGCTGAGGGCAAATTATGTTAAACTTGCTTTGGAGGCAATAGCACATTCAGTAGATATGTGGTTTTACTGTCCTTTGCAGGTAACACAGATTTATATCTGTTATGTTATATTGTCATGTTATATTGTTCATTATTTGTAATCCCAATTTCCATCTCTTTACAATGAATTACTGCTACAATATCCTGTGCCTGTACCCCAAGGAGGACTGGGAATATTGTCTCTGTTACAAGAGAGATTAATTCTTAAGGTTTACAGGAAGGTTTCAGGTAACTGAACATTAACCTACAGATACTCTTTTATAAACCCTAGATAACTCTTTCCGAACAATTAATAAGTGTATTCTTAACAAAGGACAAAGCTCTTTGAGTGACATATAGTGTGCCCAGTACAGTGGAGAACTAAAAGTTCCTTTATTTGGAGGGAATTTTGTTGGGATAATTAAGTTTAATACTTCATTACCCCACAGCAAAATAAATCAATATATAGCCATTGTGTTTTAATTTATATCAGACTACAAAGACAAGACTGGACAAACAAAACAGTTTGTTAACTGGGCTGTCTGGATTGTGAGCTGAGAGCACTGTGGTACTGTTAGTGTCAATGTAGCCACGACAACGTAACCAGGCTCAGCCGGCTGCACTTACTTGATGTTTGGCTGTGAGCAAAAATCAGCAATTTTGCTTTGAGTAACTTTTTTTTTCTTTTGTTAACGAAAGTGGAATCATTGATTCGATTGTTTCTTGCGTTTCATCATTTTATGTACCACACAATTACAGCATTCAGCCCAATATTTGGTGACCGACCTCACATCCTGTGTCAGAACTTAGTTTGGGGCATTCTCACTGAATTGGGTCAGACCATCTGACTGAAATAAAGATATCCACCTAGATACCTACATATTTAGCTCACATGAGTTCACTTTAGCCATGCACCTGATTAATTTAGGAGAATCAACATTTGCTGCCCTTTCAGCCCTAGTTTAGTTCATCAACTCTTGAGAAAAACTTTGATATTAGCTTGTGATAGCAATTTTCTTGGCCGATTCCTATTTCTGATTGTTCCCAAACCTTTACATTTTCTCTCTAAACTGAACCCCGTGGTAGTGGGGGCACTTGGGGCAGTAACCCCCAAACTGGGAGAGTGGCTCCAGCAAATCCCAGGAACAACATCTGAAGCCTTAGTCCAGAAGAGTGCAGTCCTAGGAACATCAAAGATACTGCGCAGAACTGTCAAACTCCCAGGCCTCTGGTAGAGGACCCGAGCTTGAGGATGACATGGATACCACTTTATTTATCCAAGAAGGGTACCATTGAGAGTCCAAGACTGGCAGCAGCACAAACTAAGAATAAGTCAGGCACAGTAGATAAAGCAGCACATCCTAATCAGATTAAAATGCAAATACCACTCGCCTTTTTGTTGATGAACATTTTCAATTAAATAACATTCTACAGTAATTAAAAGGAATTACACTGTTTTGTACCACATGTTGCTAGTTATAGAAAAAAATCCAACTCTCTCTGTAAAGTTACTTTTTAGTATGACACAATTTTAACTGCTTTTTCCCTTTGGCGGATAACTAATCTCAAAATATTATGCAAGATCATTATACTATACATGACAGAAACAGATAGATCCTATGGCCGCCATTAAACCAATCTAGGAATGTGGGCTTGTATAGTATTTGTAATTATTGTTAATGGGTTGAAATTTATAAAACCAAAAGGTCACAGCCAGTACTATGTGCCTGTGTCAGGCAAAGTTAGGAATCACATGAGTCAGCAATAGTACAATTCTTTAAACCTCAGGGTATTTTAAAAGTGAAGAGCTGCTTTTAGTTCTGTTTAAGCATACATGTGGCAAATTATTCACTAGAAAGTTGTTGTTTTGTTTACTTGTCTTTTTACGTACACACAAAGAGCAAACAAAAACCTTCTTAACAGCACCGACAGAAACAGGTAACAATTTGACTATCTAACTAGCTAGAGCCTGGGAGAAAAACTTCAAATTAATAAACACTACATATTATATATGTACGTATAATATACTAAAAACTAAATATACTGTAAACTGAGATGACATATTTGGTCTGCAGATATCAGGGACACCCACATCCAGATCAGGAAGGTTAAATATATGCTAAGCGAACTTTGAATGTTTGAACAGGTTTGTTTAGGCAGTGTCACTCCTTACTAAGGGACAGTTTGGACCTCGGGCTCTTGTCAATGACAAGGGCAAAACGACTTTACATGCAGACCTCAGGCTAAGGTGAATAATACTGCAAACATTTTGTGAATGTGAGGATACTATGAGTCGAAATGAATCAGTTGATTAGCTGATTGACTAAATAGTTAGTAATAGTAAATAATGCCGACAGTTACTGGCTCTAGTTTCTCGAATATGAATCTCTGCATATTTACTTGACACAACCAGAAATATGAATATGTCAACTAGAGCTCTTACAAACTACGATAAATAATGATGACTGTGTTGATTGTTTTACTAATGTCTGACACTCTCATCAAGAAAATAATCTTCAGATCAATCAATAAAGTAAATAATCATTTGGTGCCCTAAGTTCAGAAAAATGTGTCATTCAATAGAAATAAAGTTTTAGAAATTTATTTAAACTTAAAAGTAATGGTCACTGCTGACAGCAACTGTGTGGTGTCTACTACTGTAACTGCTAAAAGTACAAAAGAAATGTTAGTATTTTCAAACAACATCTATTCAAATAATTAAAAAGCAAAGGACAAACATTTATTTTGCTGAAAGTAGACAGTATGTTTATGCAGGGAAACTTCTTGTGCTCCTCCCTAACCTCCTCTCTCTTTCTCTATCTGGCCCTCCTACCAATCCTCTTTCTCCTTCAAGCTGCAATCTTTACAAGAAGCTAATTAACTAAGATAAATGACTGAACTGAGTAACCTCGCAAGTGGACTTGGGCAGCTGGCTATTTTAGGAAAAGTTTGCTATTAAGGCAGCTTAGAGATAGTATGCATTGAACGGGCACAACCCCATCAGAAACAAAGACAGCTAGGGATATCTGTGTCTCTTTGTGTGGTGCAGGAACTCTGTGTGAGCACGGGCATGCAGGTAGCTCCTCGCTAAGCTCCGTCCTGCGCTGTTCTTTGGTGCACTGAGTGCGTGGGTTCATTGATTGTATCTCTCTCCTGGCACTTTAATGGTCGTGGTACGCTCGTCTCTGGAGCCAGCATTAGCATGGTCAAGTTATTTCCTCTCAGGGGCTATTTCCACTGACCGAACAGGATTTTTCCGTTCACTCCTACAAACTTGTGTAAGAAAACTGAAGCTGTGTTTTTCCATTATTTCCTATACACTGCCTGGTGATACACCAGAAACAAAAAGTGACTGCTGTTTGATTTATTTACCTGTAACATAACAGGCTGTCTGAAAAAGTGGGTTCTTCCTAAATCATTGAAGCAGCAAACCATCTATTTGGTAACCTACACACACAGTCGTACTCACTGATTTGTAGATGACATACAGTATATGGTCCCAAGAGTTAAATTAACATTAGTCAACCAGATACATCACTGAGTGTTTAAAACAACTTGTGCAGTGATGCATCAATTCAAGCACACATTGTTATCTGCTATCTGTCACAGAGTCTCCTTGAGACCATTACCATTTGACAGAAAAATGTTAGCTTAAGGTCTTATTTATGAATAAAAAAAAGAAGAAAAATTAAGGCTATGGGATGAGGTTTAAAGCTCTGGAGAATGTCCAGTGAGTGGACCTTGTACTAAGGATTTTTTTTGTCAAACTACTATTTCCAAGGTCGATAATGAACCTTCATTATTTTTCTTACTACACTTTCATCCCAGCATATTGACAGCCTAAGAAGGCAATAGTAAAACCAATCATCACCCAAGAGAAATCAAATCCTCAATGTCTTTCTTTCTTTCTTTCTTTCTTTGATTAAATGTAGATAAATGGAGTAGATTCTGCACATTCTATTGTTAACTGGACCATGAGACAGAGGTATATATAGGACGATAAACTGAGAAGAGGTGGGAGTGAGACAAAGTGGGAATAGAAAAACAGCAAGAAAAATATGGAGAGGGAAAATCCAGGTGGGAGTGTTCCATCAAGAAGCCTTTTCCCCTGCAGCAAAGGATGAGGGGATGACTTGCTTGGGGTAATTCTACACACATGCACACACAAACACACACACACTCCACTGCGGGTAATTGGTGTCATGAAAACTAGCCTGTCAGTCCACCAGAAGGTAGTAGTGCTCTCTTACACCCCGACCCTGCATCTCACCCCATCATCTCCCTGCCCTCCACCCCCATCCCTCGGGTGTATTCGGTGCTGCACTTTTTGAGCTTCCTCAGTCCTTATACTGCATAAATATGTCTTTAACCAGTGGCTCTTCATGGCACTCAGTAATGAGAATCTTGAGAAAAGAAACCTGTCTGCCTACTGGTAGAGAATTTCAAGTATGTCAAATGCAATCCGAGACAAAAACTTGCATTAAATTCATGCTTAATAGTTTGTGTTACTTAATGAATCCCAGATAAAACACATCTGCAACAGATGCAATTAATTACATTTTGATTAAAGGTAACTCTAGGATCCCCCCTGCAGTATACCACTGGATTACAGTATGAAACTGCAGTTTGCCATTGGATTATAAAGCCTTTAAACAGAACATATAGCCACATGATGTCTTCTTAAAAGGCTACAGTAGAGCACAGCAGGTAAGCGGTGCAGAACATTGTGCAGGCAAAGGCGATGAATGAAGCCCCATATTGCCAAACACATTATATGAGGCTGGTGCACAAATTGTGTGCCACATTTAACTCCTCTGCACTTCTGGTATTTTAAATTGACCAAAAATTAAGTCCATCAGACAATGCGTTTATACTATTATCCATGTCCGGTGTGTTTTCAGAATTATGCACGTGTGTGAATGTCTGAGTGTTTGTTCAAGCCTCTCTCAGGAGAGTTTCCAGCTCCTTTATGTTGTCACAGGGTTTGGCACTGGTCTTGTTTCTCCAGATGTTCCCACCATCCTGTCTCTCTCTCTCTCGCTCTCTCTCTCTCTCTCTCTCGCTTTCTTTTTTTTTTAACACATGCCTTCTGACTTTCCATTTTCAGGGATGAGAACTCACTTTTAAACTTTCCATGTCTTACTGTCTGCTTCCTCTGTCAAATGCAAGCACAACTTTGGCCCAAATCCAAATGAGTAAGAGAAATGTTTTCCCTGCAGATTAATATTTACCTAACTGTAGCATTTCCTCTATTTAAACATGTTGCAAACATGGTGTGAAGGTAAACAAAAACAACTGCCAAAAATAAGAAGAAAGAGGCACTGCAGCTAAAAATACCATAATAAATTGTTTGACACCACAGTCTCAATTTAGCATGTTGATAATGCATGGTTTTGTTTTAAACTTTCAAGGGCAAACTTTATGGTTGTACAAACACAAGATTTAGTTTTGATTTCCACATATTTACAACATCATAACCAATTATTATTGCTCAGTATACACATCCACAAAGTTGGTTACATGCCAGTCTTCTCTAATTGCTTTTGAACAACAAATAAAGAACTAATATACCACGTTTCTTTCCACACCACAGTGTAGAGCAGTGCTGATTGTTGAGCCGATGCCAAAGACAGTCTGATACATTGAGACAGACAGTGAAGTTTGCCACGGTAGTTACAGGAAATCTCAAGTGGAACTGCTTTAAAGGATTACAAAATCCAAAGTACTTCACTACCTGCCTCTACAGTGCTCTGTCCATAGTGACAAAATCAGTCTCTCAAATTAAACAGAATGCAGTTGTTTTAAAAGGATTTACTTACAGTGAAACAACAGAGGAAGGTGAATGTGGTGGTGCTGGTGCTAGGTACAGTTTCCCCAGATATCCCTTTTGGTGCTGATGATAGTTGTAGTAGCAGAGGGACCCGTCCAAGATTAAATATAACCTAGAGAGCTTGTAGCGGGAGCAGAAAGCAGGCCGAATCGGGCTTTCCCACGTCGCATGGTCAGTGTATTTGCCATAAGTGAACTCATTCTGAATGGCAGGAAAGCTGCACAGCACGGGAAAGTAAAAGAACAAGAAGCTTCACACTAGGGCTCTGTCCCTAGAACAAATGAAAGGAGGGAGGGAGGGAGGGAGGGAGGAAGGGAGAGATGAAGGGAGGGAGAGAGAGAAGCAGGGAGTGACAGAGCTGGTGTTGTGTATACCATAGGACCTGCTAACATGACCTCCTGTAATGAGAGCACATACTGGCACACACATAGCCAGAGTCTTCAGTCAGTCTTGATAGTAATTACTGATTAAATGACAGCCATCAGCTTTAAAGAGATTCCCCGTGCTCTGCAGAAGATGAGTATATGTTGATGTTTTTACTTGTTTGTACTTGTCCTCCTGCGTGTTCCTGTTGTCAGATGTTTGCAAAAGCAACAGAACGAGTTACAGAGGAGAGCACACTCTTGGCAATATTAGGGTGTCAAATTTCTTGCAGCAAGGTTGTGACAGTCACTCTCAGAATGTGTTTTCTTGTCATTTCATTTATGTTTGGGAACTAATCGCACCTGTTAATGGGCACACACTCTTCTGCCACATTCAGACAGGATCAAATGCTGCGGCGTAACGCCACAGGGTTGTCCAGTGGTGGCGGGGGGGTTAATTATTTCTCTGATTAACCAGCTTTATTGATGCCAGCACTCCCTCACTCTCATTCACTCTCTATGTCTCTCGACAAATGCTCCTTCTCTCTCTTTCTTTCTCTCAAACCATCGTACACAAACTTCTTTGTGTCACAATTTTGCAGCTTAAATTGTGAGCCAGAGCCAGATTTAGAAGCTGTGTACATGAAAAAACTTAGTCCATGAATCCACCTGGATAGCCTCAGTTTCAGTGACATTTCAGGCTGACTGTGGAGGGCAGCCGCAGTGTGATGTCAAGGTGCATTTTTTCAAAATTTGTATCCGGCTAAACCTCTTCATTGCAGGTCGCTGTGTTTTTTGGTGGACACATCTGCGGCCTGCACCACCACAGCCAAATATAAAAAATCTAGTATACTAAAAGTACAGATGAACTAGCATTTTGGGTTCAAGTTGCAGGGCTGCCTGAGAAATACAAGGGTAAGGGAAATTACTGTGAGTTACTGTACGCTCACGCCTCTAACACTACAGCTGTTAAGGCTCCCTCGAGCATAGCAGGTAGACCACAACTGCTCCCATGAGGAAGCCTAGTGGCCAAGAGCATAAGAGTGTTATTGTGCTGGATAGTTTAAGATACTCGAACAGCCTCAAGCAGATCCTCAAGAAAAACTTAATCAATTCTACGACCTGGTGGAGAGTCCCAGGCATTTAAAGGCCCAGTGACACGGCAGAGTATATTTAGCTCAAAACACTCTGGCTCAACTAAATTATTCGAGATACAGTTGAAGGCTCTGAAAAGCCAGTATAGGGCCATTGCGTTAAGATTATTGATGTACATACCTAGATAACATAACAGAACATAGCAACATATTTAACATAGGCGTTTATAAAGTAAAAGAGATTAGTGGGCCTTTAAGGATTTGAAGGCTGATCATTTGTGGATTTGGAAATACTCCAACACATTCATTTTTGCAAAGTAAATTGAGTATTCAAACATTCTTCAATTCAAAGTAAAATAAAGTCCAACAAAAGTTTGTTTCTCCATTTGTTTTCTTTTTCTCTCCTTCTCTCTCTCCTTCTCCCAGAAATAATGAATCAGTATCAGTGGAAGAAGAAGTATTTGGCCTTGTAAACAACCAGCTGTGGGGGGAGCCACAAGGATAATCTTATCAGACAATTCCCCCTGAACAATTGTGTGTGCATGAGCATGCAACAGTGTCATATTCTTTTACTTATGCACTGAAACTATTTTCAGCAACCTTGACATAACACACAATGTGCACACGCCCACCCCCCCACACACACTCTCTCTCTCACACAGTGCTTTTTAACTGAAAAAGGATGACACATGAGGCAGAGTGGAGGTCTTCCCATGCCCTCCTGCCCTTTCTGTTGGACTTGGACATCTCCCACAGGCTGAGCTGTAAATAGACAGTACCCCCAAAACCCTTCACACACACAGAGATACATACACAAACACATGCGCACACACACACACACACAAACACACACACACAAACATGCACAGAACTATACTTAGATGCCTACTCTGGTTTGCCACCATATACTCAAACAGTTTCTCCTCACAGTGAGATGGGGCATGTCAACTTGACATTGACTTTCAAGCACAGACAAAACTACATTTTCCATCTCACTAAAGTAAAATTTGTAAACTATCTAAAGTGGAATAGAACAATTTAAGAAGGTTCGGTGTAAACTGGCCACCTTTAATCTAATGAAGTACAGTAGCGTGGAGGATTTCATCACGTGCAGCATAGCTTCTAGCCTCTCTGCCAAGCTCCTGGAACATCTGTAACCGTTAATGTCCAAACAGATCACAGTAATGGTTTATGATATGCCAGGAGGGGTCTAATAGCCATACCACCGAACAGAAACAAGGTTTTATTAACCTATTTGTCACGAGCGAGCCACTTCAAAGATTGCACAGTAAATTACTGTGTTAAAACACAGTGATGGGAACCTACAGTAAAATACAGTAAATTAATGTAGTCTGAGATAGTGCTCCTCAGGAGGGGGCTGTA
This sequence comes from Larimichthys crocea, assembly GCF_000972845.2. NCBI lineage: Eukaryota > Metazoa > Chordata > Actinopteri > Sciaenidae > Larimichthys > Larimichthys crocea. The sequence continues at coordinate 13,909,757 of NC_040016.1, forward strand.
ATTGTTACCAGTGGCTGTAAACAGACCAATTATTGTAGAAAGATGTGTACAAACACACCACCTAACACAGACACTGAGATGTCTTGACATATTATCAGATCCCTGCAGCCACAAGACACTCCAAAAATGTTTAGTTAATTAGTTTATCAGGAGAGAACATCAGTGAAACTCAGGCAGACATAAAGTAACAGCATGTTGCCTGAAGGAGATCAAGAAGCAGTGAAGAAAATAATTTGTCTGTTGGGGCACAAATGTTAACTGCTTACATGCATCACCATCATCATGCATCTATTTTTTGGTAGTCCCGCAGCAGCCACTGTAGCCTGTTACTTCAAGTGAACTTTAGTCGAAGTCGAAGTAAGAAGTTTGAAACTCCAAAGCCAAACAAACAATTGATTTACAATTACTTACAACACTGGTATACAAAAGGAGTAAAGATCCAGTTTGTAATATTTATATATTTTTATATCTGCAGACAGCACTGGTGTCATGGACTGCATCATGTTGAATCAACATGTTTCTACACTAGCCCAAAAGTGGCTCTTTTGCATTTTTTTACACATTTCCCAGCCACCGTAAGAAGAAGAGGATAAGGCGAGGGGGTTACAATCAGCAACTCCACCACTAGATGCCACTAAATCCTTCACAGTAGTCCTTTAAAAACATTTAATCTTTAACAATAGCACTGCAGTGCATCATTGTTGTTGTTCTGTGACCTTGCAGAAAAGTAGGAGCTGTGGGGCTAAATTTTGACAAAGCTCCATAAAAAGGGAAAAATGGCAAATGCTTTAGGGTCCTGATCAACTTGCTAATGTACCTGCAGGGATACAATTTTAAATACCTAACATGCAAAGAAATGAATGTCGTTTTAGACTTCACATGTGATTTCAAATGAAGATTTTACATTTGTATGTGGATGATGACAGTGTTTTTTTTTATGTGTAAGTATGGCACTAATTAGCGTGTGAATTTGCATATTTTTTGTGCGCTATCTGTCCCGTCTACTTTTCATAAAATCAGCTCACACTCACAGCAAGTGCTCAGTGTGTTCCTTAGTCTGACAAAACAAGTGTTGAGTGTCACATGCAATTGCAACATCCTGTCTCTGAAAAGACACAGTATAGTGCTGTCAGAAGATATTGGGACAGTGAACTGCTGTGTTGGCTCTGTACTCCATTGCATTAGAAATTAAATGACTGTTCTGTAGTGATCTTTAGTTTTTTCTTGTTTGGCAGGAGGTTGAATTCAATCTTGTCAGTTCTTGCGAATGAAACACAGTCAGTTGGAATGAGGTCAGGAGATTGACTTGGCTCATTAAGAACTACAACTACTACTACTGTTTGACAATAAAACAATCCTTTTGATAGTTTTTTGTTTCTTAAGGATAAGTGTCCTGCTGAATAAAGGTAATGCATAAAAATGTAATACCATCCAACATCTTTAAAAATAAATTTCAGTCCAAAATATTTTGGTGCATTACTACCACCCTCTGGACTGGAGTAGGAACGACCCTGATTTGCATGTAGCCTGGGAAAACTAAGACAGATCGCAATCAGATTTGAGATCAGGCGGATACATGTGAACCAAAGTCAAAGTGAAGTACAAGACAGACTAGAGGTAGCATTGTTTTATTTGAAATCAAACATGTTGGAGAAGAAAATAAAAAGGTTTAGGCTACAAGGTTGTGATGCTAGCAGTATTGCAGTTTTCTTATGATTTAACGCAGAGTCTGTCTTCATAAGAAAAAGGACAGCTATTCTAATCACAAAGATATTTAAACATCCTTCATTGAGATTTCCGTACCATAGATAAGGGACAGAAATGCTTAAAATGCGAATATCATTTTTATTAATAAGAAAGTGCATCAATGGCAAATTGATGAAGAGTGGTGGAATAGACAGACAGAGAGAAAGACAGACATAGAGAGAGAGAGAGAGAGAAAGATACAAGTGAAACATGATCGCCAAGCAGCATTGTGAGCACAGATAGATTTCCGAATCTCTTTCACCCGGGAGGAATCCTGTTACACAGCTTTCGTGGTATTTAGACAGTCTGCCTCATTACGCATTGGTCAATCAGCAGAGCTTAACACAATTTAAATTAAGAAAGCGAACATACAAGTGCTATACAAGTCTCTGCAACCAGCATTTATTGTCCATTAATACTGGGCCATTTTTAAAGAAGGCTTAGTAGCAGCTCATCAAAATGAAAGCGCTACTGCCTTGATAGATACATTGTGTTTCGGCTTGTACTTGAAAAAGAGTGATGCCGCAAGGACACCTTCAATGCCAAAACAATAGCACACAATAACAAATGATTGTGACTCCTGGATGACCTTAATGGTGTACAGTATATTACTGCAAAGAGCGATGCACACCCCCACTGTTGTTTCATTCTGGTCTACTGCTGATGTTTTGCAAGAGATCAAGGTTCTTCACACCTCCAGTCCTACTAAATGACCTTTAAGATGTTAACCTTCATGACCTGCAGCACTGCAACACTGACCAAAAAATAATTTCATATGTCTTTATTACCAACGTGACACTGTCAACGCAACATAAAATCCCATTCCACTCAGTCCCAGTTCATATTGCAAGTATAAATGACCATTGTAACATCTATAACCGGACACACTGGACAATAGACAGTAAATCCTCCAACCGTTTTAAAAATAAAAAAATGACATGGTGTGGAAAGAGCAGCTCAATCAATCAAAAGGTTTAATCTACACATGGAGGCACAAAAACCAATTCTAAACTCACTGAAAAAATGCACCGGATGCTACACTATTTTTATACTTTTCATTTTGATTACTCACTCTCACCCGTGGGCATGACATTGTGACTCCCATCTTTTAGTGTCTGCAGCTTGTTTGAGGTCCCACACCGGGGGTTTTCTTTTTTCAGTGCACCATACACACAAAAAGTTCACTCACACTGAAAGAGAGTTTTCCAAAACATGTTGGCACAAGAAAGTTTACTGAATGGGGTTGAGTTTGAACTTTATCTACTGTGTAATTATTAACTCATATTGTGTACACCGTATATTTGCATGCCTACAATTAACTGTAATTTCTGCCAGGAGGTTACAGTGATTGTGTTTAGTCAGATTTCTTTCTAAAAACAACTTAGATATAAAGTTTCTTTATTTATCTCAACATGTTAATAGTCTTCATCACTAACCATTTATTCATGAATGAATCAGTACTTTAATCTTAGAGCCATGCACCAAAGAGTGCAAAGTCTGTATGGGATTACAGGTCTCCAGGGTAAACAACAAAATACGTCATTTGTAATTGCCTTCAAGAAAGGCATGTATAAGCATTTTCTGATCTGATGACCCCCCATGGTTAAGGTTTGACTAGGTTTAAGCACAAAATATGGGTTAAAATAACTAGCCTACTTGGTTAGAGTTAGCAATTCTACTTCAACATGGTTAAACCTTCCTGGTTAAGGTTGGGGAGCAATCGTGGTCATGGTTAAAAGAAACATGCACAGAAACAAGTCATAATTCATACTGGTTTATAGAAGGCTCTATCACTTGAACAAAAACACTGTCCAATGTTGTGGATTTTCTTGGGAGGACAGGTTCAGCTTACAAGACACTTACTTTATATTATAGTCATAGTTTATCAATATATAATATTTTTCCCTTCTGTCAAGTGGCACAAAAATAATAGTGAAGTCTCATTGAGAAGGAGTATTTGTTTCTTGGCTAATCTGTGGGACTTGGGGATTGACATTGTAGTGGCTCAAACATAGCTTTCTCCAAGCAGACACTAAGAAGATTATACAGAACAGGGGAAAAAATGGTAATTTTTCATTAACTAGATTATCAATACATGCTACTTGTCTTGTGTTCTTCCCACCAATTGCATCTTTGACTTCTTCCTCTACGATACTGGCATTTACAGTAACTTCTGATCGAAGGCATATGCATCCTGGGGCATGTTGACCTTTATAGTTCAATTGAGATCAAATAACCCAGAGAAAAATGTCATCCCACAACAGATCTGTAGTCACTTCCACAAAATAAACACTACACTGTTTCCAGAATGTTTCCAACTTTTTATGATACAACCAGTATCAAATACAGAGGTTCCATTGTCCAGCAACAGCTCACAGGAACTGGTTCAATTCCTAATTTGTCTATCATACTAAAAAATAACAGTGACATTTCTGTTTGCAGATGCTCTGTTTTGAGTAATTCGATTCGTTCCTGCCACTGAGCATTTAGCAATTAGCTATCCCTTTCACAAACAAGATGTGCACTCCCACCATGCAACTTCAAAAACTCCCACTCCTTTCTAATGCCACATAAGACATGCAGAGTGAATACTGGGGGAGTGTAATACAGAACAGCAAGTCAGCAGGAAGGAACTTAGGTGACCACTCAGGAGGTACCTGCTGTGCCTCATACGTGGCAGGAATTTTAAGCCTAGGAGGTAGGAGTATGAAAGAGAAAAGATCCAAAAGGCAATGCTTTAAAAATATAATTTGAAGAGCATTTGAAGGTAGCAAATACACCAGTTTCTATGTTATTACAATTTAGTCTTATATAAGTTTGCCACTTACGTTATTGTGATGCATAATTCCTCAAAAATGAAATCCTGCAAGTTCCTTTAGTCTCACTGAATGCTTTGTTTAGCAAATGGTTTGACCTGAATGCACCAATACCCCACTGTAAGCCGTCTAATGTGTGGTTTACCCTGGAGTCTAGATTATTCAACTACAAGCGCTGAAAGTCCAAGTCTGCCAAGACCCAGAAGGTTGACACAGCATCGCCAACAATGGCATAATTAAGACATTCCTTACATAATAAGGTAAACAGTACCACAAAGCTGAACTGGGTAATAAAGACAAATTTTAAAATTGGCACAATTAAACACACTGCACCCAAGCATTTGAAGGGCAAGCAGCACTATCAGGCTTTCTAGATGCTATTAGCATAACAGCAGTCAGTTTACAGGTTGAACAGCCAAATATTTTAGAGGTGGTACTGCTAACACTTGTTCGGCTTAGGTGTGTTGTTAATTTAAAAAAATGTGTCCTTCACAGGAGAATGGCTGCATTCATCCAGCGAACACTGTGCCTCACAGTATGTGAGAAAATTCTGGTCACACTATTGACACAAATTCAGCTGAAGAAGGTCTAAGTCAATGTCAGATTTTACAAATACAGAGAATAAGAGACAGAAGCTGCATCAGTGTTAATAATTAAAAGATTTTTTTTCTGTAAACCGAGCACTAAAAGGGTTTAAAAACAGACATGAAATGGCTGTGATAGCTCAAGTTTTTAATCGGCACATCTGGGCAGCCAAATCAACAATCCCCGTCTATCACCATGAGATTACACCGTGGATAATGCATTCAATCAAGCTACTGTACTGAGCAAGATGGCGAGAGGAGGGGGGAGGGAAGAGAGCAGAGAGAAAACACATAGAAACATAATCAGAGGCTGATTTTTCATCCATCTGTCCAGAGATTCTGCAAGGACCATAATGCCTGCAATAGTGTTTGTGATTGTTGCAGAGAGGATTGCTCATGGTTAAATTAATTCTAACACTGTGCCATGATATGCAAATGACAGACAGAGGGAACATTGAATCTGCAGCAGTAATTAACCGTCCTAAATGCCTCATTAGAATTCATGATTAGCTAATCGAGTATTTTATGTGTGGATGCTTGTGTAAACATAATAAAATAGTTGAGGGGTTTTTTTGTTTGTTTTTTTCTCATTTCTACAGCTGGTTCAATCGTTCAATTAGTCTTCATTTAAAACCTAAACTACCCATATAAGATATATAAGATGGACATCTGTCCAGGATGCAACAATCTTCCCAGCCCCTTAAGATTTCACACGCACAATAAGATGTCGACCGTCCTGCATCTCAAACGCAAGCAAACAAAGTAATTGTGTATGCGTTATTAATTGACAGTGTCAGAGGAACACCAATAGAGCCACTGTTTCTAAAGAAGATTAATGGGGATGGCAGTCTGCCTTTCAGATTTTGATATATAGGCCCTTTACTTAAAAGAGAATTGCATTTTTTTCCTTTTACAAACTGAGTGTTGTTTTTATAGTTTAGGCCAATACTCCTGCTGGGTATTAAAGGATTTGACTCACCAGTTTCACTGCTTATATCTGGGAACATGGCAACACTGGTAGCCACAGCTTTGCAATGGAGTCACAAGAAACAGGCGTCTGAAATACATTTTCGATTGTAGGTGAACCCAAGAGAGAACACACCTTTTTTAAATTTTATAAAATGTATCAAATTACAGCAGAAGGTCAAAGTTAAACTACAGCAAGGTGTAACTGTGTGAGGCAAAGTTGTTTTTATTAACCACTTTTACTTCCAGGTCACTTCCAGTAGAGTTCTGTTCGATTTGAATACCTGCCAGGAATCAAGGCTAATCGCTCAGGAAGGTAACGGGGAAAAGATATACTGCAGACCATAAAGGTGTATTCATAATGGGGCCACATGTAAAGTGCAGTATATTGCAACTAGAAGGAGAAGAACATAAAATTTTATTTTGAAATCTTCCTTGTGTGTAGGCTCATTGATGTGGAGTGCGTCATCTTGATTTGCATTCATTCACCTTGGACACTATGACTGCTGACAGCTGTAACAATTAACTTTGCATCCAGCAAAACACCCAAGTAATAATATGAATACCGTGAGTGTTATGTAAAAAAATACGTCTAGACCTATCTGGCTCATTTTAATTATGACGTGCTGCCACTTAAATGAAATATTGTTCATTCACTGTTTGCCCTTGCACAGACAAAAAATAAAAATCTTTGAAAACAAATAAAGTAAAAACATATTTTATTGGCACTATTACTGGACTTTTTTACAGCAGCGTGCAGCAAAGGTGCCAAGTGCCTCGCCACAACTTGCAATGCGCATCAGCCTTGTGACCTTGCCCTCCCCAAGGCGATTTCGCTTCTCTGTTTAGATTTGGAGCTGTAAAGAAAACTCTCTTCCTGCCTACTCAGGACAGATAGATAAAGTCTTGAAAAAAATCAAGCCTTCATAACTGCGTAGTTGTGGCATCTTGTTATGCACTTGTTGCACCATGTGGCTGACATTACTTGGCAAAAATATCCAACAGGCTAATTGTCATATTCTAGTCCAAAGCCTACACACAAATTCAGACTTTAACAGATTTTCCTGGTAAAAAAAAAAAAAAAAACAGCAATTACCTGATAATGGTAACCCTGGTACCATGACAACAGCTACATCTACAGTATAATAGCCAGGGCCTCTGTTCCCTAGTGGTGTGAAACTGGCTATCATCAGGAGGTGAGCTACATTTATCATAAGCATATGATTGACATAAACTAAATATAAAACCAAATAAAGCCAAGAAGACTGCATCGCTGACTGCATCTTCAGTCAGGCTACTTTAAGTTTACCTCCAGTTGTGCCTCTCATGTATGTAATCTTTAATGTAACATTACATTCAAGTCGCACAACTAAGCAGCCAGTTTTCAGAAATATATATATATTTATATATATCTGGCATTTATACAGGTAGCTGAAAATGTCCTGACATGTCATTTCAAGTTATTATCTAAGGAAAACTTCAGTAGCAGGTCAAAAATCTTTAAGAAAAGTTTCTGGAAATACCTTCAAAACAGGAAGTAGGGTTGTTAAATAAATGGATGTATAGCTCTTTGATACAAATGTAATGGTAACACATAACAGGCACAAAATGGGACTGCTTTGAGTTGCACTGCACTCAGTGGAAAGTGCAAGGAACAGAAAATAGGTCGCCCCATTATATCATCAAGCAGTCATTGTGTCTTCAAAGTGTACGGTATGAAGAAAGACGGTGCACCATGTGCAGCATACAACCAGCAAACATAAGTGGAAAATGAGGAGAATCTAATTGGTTGCATCCATCCCCTCTGTTCCGCTGCATACCTGCGGCACAATGCGCGTCTCTGTGGCAACGACAGCAGTCAGAATGGGTAGCAACAGTGTCATTCCTGCCGACGCATCTCTCTACGGATGCCAGGGCATCTCCCATTATCACCGACTCCTCATCTGACAGCGGTCTCCTAACAACCATGACATGGACAAACTAAAAAAAGGGACCGCAAAAACTAGAATGTAAAAGGACTATCACCCACCTCCACCCCCCCTCGCTTAAAACTGGATATGCGGATATTTTCCAAATCGGAAGCGTGTCTTACCTGTTTCTACTGCTCCAGGAGGGAGAGGAGGAGGAAGAGGAGGAGGAGGAGCAGGCGCATCAGGATGAAGATAGTTGCCGCATTTAGAAGATCAGGATCAGGAGGGAAATCGAGCTGTAGCAGGGGACGTGTTGGTGCTCCCCTCGGCTCAGTCACGACGCACGTCCAGACACTTTGCGCTTAGTTTGGCGCACAGGTCGTCTAATGTGCAGACAATGGGGAGCACAATTGTTGCGCCACATTATCTGAATCAAATTGAAGTGTTTATTAGATCATATTTTTAGACAAGTCCCTAACCAGTCATGTAATCAAAGGAGGGCAAAAGCATGGAGGCAAAACAATACGTGAACCGCAGCGTCCTGCACAGCCATAATAACATCACACTGACTGCTGATTGTAAAGTAGTCGCCATTCATTTGAAATATTATGAAGCAATTTAAAGGAGCATAGTTTAAGACTCGTGGCTTCACTTAGGAGCCAGCGGTGACAGTTAAATAAGATATAACGTTACATCAGCGTTACTTGCTGCTTAGTTGGAAATTAAAGTAAATTCCTCCTTTTTTAGGCTCAACTATATCCGTTCACTTGCCTTTTAATAACATACCTAATTAAATTAATTTTAAATATTCCTTCATGGTTGTACCTGCCTGTCCTAGTTTAAAAACTCCAAACCAATTAAAATCAATCACCTACCACAGTTTGAAGACATTTCCACAGTTCTCAAGGGTTCTCGTATCCTAGTGGAGTGAAGAAATACTCGTTTTCTTCTTTTCTTGTTTTCAAAATTGTGTTTCTTACTTATAATTAAGATGGCTGCCAGGGGAGACGTAATGCTAACTGCCATGAAACTTTAAAAGAACGGTGTTGGTTGATTAAGAGGTAAAATGGACATTTTTAATTTAAATTTTACATTTTTTTTCCCAGCCTGAATAACTGTTGAGGCTGATACAAAAAAAAATATTAGAGCCAGGCACAAGGGGGAAATGAGAGGAGTTGAACTGAAGTTCAAGAATGAAGTTAACCACTCTGGTTATGATGCAACCCTCCGATTTATTTACTCTGGCACTAAAACTAAAAGTTCGACTTAATTCTCAACATTTCGACTTTATTCTTGAAATTTCTACCTTGTTCTGAAATAAAAGAGTCAATGCAATAAATTATGCCTAATTCATCAGCATATTATACTGATATCAGTAAATCACTGATATCAATTTGTAGGCTATATTTTTACAAGAATTTAGGGATTTTAATTCTCACAAAATATATCCTAAGAATTAGTATTATGCATAAGAGGAAATGTGTTGTATACAATTTATAATAAAAGTAAACAAATACATGAAATACTGGATGATTTAAGGGCTAATTATAGTTAACATTAATGATAGCTTTTATTCTCAGGTTTGCCAATTTTTAAACTAATATTTGAAGCAAGATTGAGACCTTCAGGTTGGAGGAAGAAATTGCAAAAAAATTTAAAGGACACTCAAAGGTCTCATGGGTTCTTTAAAGGATCAGTGTGTAGGATTTAGTCCCATCCTATGGTGTAATTACTGATTGCAACTTCGTCTAGTCCAAAAAAAGCATCGAGAGCCAGTGTTCAGTTTGTCCTTACCGGGCTACTGTAGAAACATGGAGATTCAACATGGCGGCTCCATGAAAGAGTACCCACAGTGTAGATATTAAAGGGCTTATTCTACAGTAAGTTAACAAAATCATAACGATTCTTATTTTCAGGTGATAAAATACTAATGAAAACATAGTTATGCATATTACATTCAACATCTGTCATATTCTGTAAATGGAGCAACACTGGACCTTTAAATTATTATTTTTTCAATCAACTGTGACCTCAAGGTGTACACTTTACAGTTGAAAAATTAATTTGTCAGTGCTCTCCGGTGGACAAACCATGTAACCACACACTACTGTTTTCCAGTAACCTAAAACATCTTTTCTTTAGCTTAGTGGACTTTTTTTTTTTTTACTGCTTTTATGTAATGATACTATTATATATCTGCAATACACCAAATATTGGCCTGCCCAATTTATCGCTCAGCAAGTAGTGAAATAAAAGCTACAACATGGTGTCATTTTTTGCATTAGATTTGTTGCATCCAGTATTGGATGGATTGGATTAATATATGAAATTATAGTAAGAAGTGAAGTGAAGTGAAGTAGCACAGAGATCATATTATGTGTCTGTCCTTGGTAGAAACAGAAATGCTGGGCAATGTGAACATATTAGCCCAACGTGCTGTTAAAAGAGAAAATACACTGTAGATGTCAATGTTAAAGATTTAAACACTTAGGGATCTGGTGAAGTGTAGTTTGGTATAATAATGAGAGACAGGGGCCTGATAAATAACAATGCGCATCCTTCTGACTTTGAAAACTATGCATTATGGATGATTATATATATATATTAGCATGGCAGTTGTCTTGTCAGATCACACACCTACGACTGCCAAAATAACAACCATCCCTGTGATTTTTTTTCATCCGCTTACTTATTGTGCTAGCCTGTTTAAAGGTTGTGTTTGCTGCTGTCATTCTGCAGTGGGTAACATGCAGGGTGCTGAAAATTGATTTACTGGCAGAGATTTAGATTTTTCCATTACGCAGCACACACGTGTTGCCGAGGCGGGTGGGTTAGAAACAACCCTTATTGGTTTAAGCACCCTGGTCTATCCTGCACTGTAGCAAAACTTGTTTTGTTCTCTGCTGACTGTAATGAGTTGTGTTGTCCATTATTAGAGTTAGATGACAGGGGTCATGTTCGCTTCACCCATGCTGCATACTGTATTTCTGTGATGTCAATCAGCAGATGTGTCGCTGACCTGCTCTCTTACCCGGGCCGGGATGTGCAGAGGCACAAATGGAGCAGCAGGAGCAGATGGGAGCGAGACGGATGAGAGGTGGATGAGACAGAGCTGTGTGCTTAATATTTAACCAATGAAGCAACATGCTGCTCTGCCCAGGAGAAGGAGGAGGAGGGGGAGATAAAATCATCACACTGAAGTGACACTGATTATAGAGATGCTGGAATTCACAGGTGGAAATGAAAAGTTACTATACTGCAATACTTACCCATTTTGAGGTGGCACTTTCGCTTAAGTTTTTGAGAGATTTTCAGATTTTTCTGCACATTTTTTTCTAATAGAAAATACTGTACTTGGATAAAACATGAACCCAAATAACTCAAAACTCAGGTTCTACAAAAATATGTTTTCAGCTCAATGATTGTACATTTAAGTCACATTGTCTGAAGAGTTTTACTTAAACCTATTTAAAGCATTCTTCACCAGATGGGACAACATGAAACTGTGCATACTGACATTTTGCCACACTGTTTATATGTGGTACAGTAGATATTCTTTTAAAATCTTTGGTTGTATAAGGTCATTGCAGACAATCATTGAAGAGAGTGCATTATGACAATATAAATATAATATGATTTTTATATCAGTGTGTTAAAGTTCTTTTATTTGACAGTCTTGATTCACCGGATCAGCCAAAAACAGACTTCCTGCCTGGTAATTTATACATAAACACTTTATTAATAGAATTTAAGAAAGTTGATTGACAGCATGTCAAAGCCATATAAAACCACCTACAGTATACTGTGATTAAGTATCTTAGAAATATGTTCTAAGAAAAAACATCCCAATAAATCCCACTATCCTACAACAAGAGGCTGCAGGCCGAATAAGACCAAAATCTCATGCGACAAGAGCAATTTCTTTCTTACTGCGGGTGGCCTCATCAACAAGGCCACGCTACATGTTAAATTAACATAAAGTTTTCACACCTGACTTAATGTGTTACATTAACATCTTTTGGATGTTAATGGAATCTTTGCACAGTGCAGATATTCTTCATACTTTATTCCTGTGGATCTTCACTTTGTTTCAACGCTTTGAGTTTCTCATTAAAAAACACAAACATATTTTTAACTAGAAAATTTCTAAAAAAAAATTTGAGTTGTGACTCTGGCCCTGTCGCCCCCATACATTATTATGAAATGCTCAGTAAATTTAGTATAAATACAAAAAACGTCGTTTTTTTTCCTTTTCCTTCCTTCTTGTGTTTTTTCCTTCCTTCCTTTCATCGTTTTTTTCCTTCTTACTTCCTTAATTTTGTTGTTTTTTTCTTCCTTTTCGTTTTTCCTTCCTTTCTTCCTTTCATCGTTTTTTCCTTCCTTCCTCCTTCCTTCCTCCTCCCTCCCTTCCTTCCTCCCATCGTGTTTCCTTCCTTCCTCCTCCCTTCTTCCTTACGTCCTTCTTTCCTTCCTTTGTCGTTTTTTTCCTTCCTTCTTCCTTCCTTACATCCTTCTTTCTTCCTTTTGTCATTTTTTCCTTCCTTTCGTTGTTTTTTCCTTCCTTCCTTTCATCGTTTTTTCCTTCCTACTCCTTAATTTTGTTGTTTTTTTCCTTCCTTCCTTCCTTCCTTCCTTCATTTTCTTCCTTCCTTCCTCCCTCCCCCCTTCCGTCGTTTCTTTCCTTCCTTCTTTTCTTCCCTTGTCATTTTTTCCTTCCTTCCCTCCTTCTTTTCATCGTTTTTTTACTTCCTTCCTTTTGTCGTTTTTTTCCTTCCTTCCTTTCTTGCCTCATTTTTAAATAAATAAATAAGGTAGCAGCATCATTACTGTCATTATCTCTACATTCAGTTCAATAAGGCATTTCAATGAAATGACAAAAAAAGGATGTAAGTATCAGTCACCTTCCATTTTGGTTAAAGCAGTCAATTATTGAAGTCTCATTGATTCACAAATACCTGAAAAGCTGAAGAACCAAAGTCTGTTAAAGTATCTGTTGAAGTGAGTGAGACGACAAATTTTCCTACGTTTCTAGCTATAAATGATTTCTGTAGCTTGACATTTGCGGCCACAGTCGCAGTTTACAAATTTATTTTTAGACGAATTTTTCTCTCCCTCTCCACTCTGGCAATGACATCACTCACTCTAGCTCTCGAAAATTCTCGCAATACACACCCATTCATTTTTTTTGCGTGGTTTTTGGCTATTATTGGCAAAACCATGCCGAAACTCTTAGAAAAGTCATAGCACACCGATCCCAGTGGAGCCACACGTTTTGATACCTGTTTTGTGTGTGTGTAACAAAAACTCTAGGAGGAGAAGCGAGCCAAAAAAACGGCGTAAGAATAATAAGCAGAAGAAGCGCGGTGGATAACATATAGTGTGCGCTTTCAGGCATGATTTTTGACATTTGCAGCACTTTTCCCTCCCTTCCTCTCACTGTGTTTATCGCACCAAAATACCAAGGGAAGTTCCTTTTATGTGAATGCCTACTTGGCAATAAAACTGATTCTGATCCCTTAATTTAGGTACATTTTTTTAACTCACTACTTCTACACACAATGGAGTATTTTATTTAGTGTGTTAACCAAAGCGAAGGATTTAAGGACTTCTTATACAACTCTGAGTTATCTGTGTTTGGTATTTTTACTCATAAAATAGACACAGATGAGTTGGTACTTACCTAATGTATTCTGGGTTAACTTGTGCTATACAGTTTTTGAAGGGAGACACAGTTTAGTGTACTGTGCTGGTAGTAATGGTGTAATGATTATGATCATTAATAGTACAGTAAAAGATTGATAGTGTATTTATGTGTTTAATTAGGATGCAAATTAGTACTTTTATTGTATGATGTTGTAAAGTCCACAAGGAGATGAGATGTTCTGCAGCAGCGCCCCCAACCGAGAGTTACCCGAACTGCCAACAAGCAGTTCTGCCTCCTGGCCACTTCATTAATCAACACACACACATTTCTCACTATATTGGCTGCAGACCAGTGGGGACCAGGCTTCATAGACACAAATTAACACCATGCCTGTGGACGTCAGTACCCTATAAACGTCCCCTTGAAAGCCAAGTCAGCCCAACGCTATGTTTAATCAGCAGTCAAACCAGACCTGAAGGTCAGCCACGTTATGAGAGAATGTAATGCTCAACATTGAGTGGAGAGATATTATTAACCGTCTTTTTTTTTTAAAGCCCCCAACAGAACTATGAACTGTTTTCTTATCAACGGTCAAAAGTTTTGTTGATATTTTTATAGTGAATAACTCATTCAGACCGGCTGCTAGAATTAAAAAGTGGGTCTGAGACATCCTTACAATAATAAATGGAGCTCAAAGAATGACCCAGTGGAAGATTAATTCCTCTTTCCATGGACAGTGACTTACTGGGTCAGCTGTAGGCAGAACATAAGAGACACTAGCTTTTCATCACTCAAACCTGAAGACTTGAAAGAGCACTGTGCAGGTTTATTGTTCACATGAAGAAATGAGATGGTTAACAGCAACCACCATGAAAACGTTTCTCGAAAGTGCTTATATTTAGGAAGAATGGTACCATTTCCAACCGGAGGAGCCCGATATTTCACAAAGGGTTTTCGTGACAATGATGGAGTAAGAAACAGTCAAGTGGCCTCATTTTTAACCACAATTCATCTTCCTACAGTAGCCTCTTTTCCCCAGCATACATTTTGACAAAGTAAGTCTCTTCTTTCTTTTAAAAAGACAAAACAGGGTGTCGCCTTCCTTTCTCTGCTGTTCAAATTTTCTTAAAGGTATAGTTTATCACTTTGGGAAATATGCTTCTTCACGTTCTAGCTAAGAGACAGATGAGAAGATTGATGTCACTTTCACGTCTGTCCATGCCAACCAGGTAGCTTAGTGGAACATAAAGACTTTAATCCCCACAAAAAACGTAACATCAGTTTGTGATTTTAAGGGGGGTTATGTGTGAGTTTTTTATTCTTGACCAGGTGCAGGTGTTTCCTCTACACCTGTTCTGTGACATAACCCCACAATAAACCACAAATTGTGTAGTTTTTGCCGTTTAAAAGCAGTGCTAGTAGGCAGATTTTACAACCTTCATACACAGCGCAGCTAGCCATTTCTCCATTTACAGTCTTTCTGTATACAGGTATATATAGAAAGGACAAATAATAAGTGGTATTAATGTTCTCAAAGTGAATAAGCATACTCACTAACTTGTCAAACTAATTGTTTAAATTAATTAAAAGTTTCTAAAAACAAAACATTCCAATTGGTCGATCATTTGATGTAGTTAAGGGTCCAATGTGTAATATTCAGGGCACGCTTAACAATGTTTTCATATAATCATTATGTTTTTGTCACCTTAGAATGAGCTGTGGGTCCTCTTCTTTTGAGACTGCGTCATGTTTCTATAGTAGCCCAGAACAGAAAAATTAAACACTGCCTCTAGTTAGGGCCTTTTTGCCATTTTTCACACATTTCACACATAGACAGCATAAATAATCTGTGACGTCACCCAGAGGTTTCTGAGGAGCGGCTTTTAAGCTCAGAATGTGGCAGCTCTGACTCCAGAGATCTGCCTCCTGACTAATCTTAAAAATAGGCAAAGACGTAGATCATCGGCGGACCTGAGGTGGGTCAACTGTAACGGCACCCACCTGTCAATCAAAGTGCCCATGTTGTTAATTATGCGTAACTTTAAGCCTTAATATCTGAACAGGTGAGACAGTCATGAACAAGAAAATCAGCTAAAGAGAGAAAAAACTGTTTTTGTACCAGGCTGTGAACATGTTTCTTTCTGATGTGAAGACATTTTAATATAGAGGCTCATGGAGACTGGCTCATGTTCAAGTGGCCGTTCAAGGAACTGCACTTCCACATAGGTAGGGAGTTTGCTCCTCTAAGAAGGAGAGGGTGTGACAAGGTGGCGACTACTGCCACTAAATCCTACACACTGGTCCTTTAAGTAAAGTATCATGAATCAGTTTAAATGTCTCTGGGAACCAGATCAACTTAGGTAAACACGTGTTTCCACATCGGCAGGATCCCACAGACATGATGTTGTCATACAGAGGTTTGAGTGAGCAGAAAGAAGAAAAAAATGCGGATTCTTAGTCACCTTTGATTTATTCAATTCATCACCTAAAATAGTACATTATCCTTTTGTTGCCCTTTTTATTAGAGAACCCTTTTGTCCTGAAGGTACAGTGGCCTGAAAATCCATTTCACCTCACGAATGCCTTCACAATTGTCAAAGGATTCCCAATGCAATGAACAGAATAGGTTTATCTGTTAAATTCAAAATTGTGTGCAAGCACAATAGGACAAATTGGTTTCCCAATGAGCCACAGAAATAATTACTCTGGACTAAGCTCACCTCAAATAAGCCTTGAAGGGAAGTAGCTTGCATAATTTTATCATTAGTGTAATAAAGAAATGACATCCACTGCTAGAATTGACAGCTAGAGAGGTTTGACAGTCACCCAGAAGGAAAGTTACTGAAAAATGAACCTTTGGCATTTTTTTCTGTTGTAGTTTGATGTGTGGCTTTCCTTATGTCAAACAAGTCCTAGTTTCTGTGATCAGCCACTTTACACATTCACATTCACACATCCAGTGGGTCTATTCAGCTGCTAGGTATGAATAGTCGTTCTGTTCTTGCAGAATATCCACTTTCAAGTGAAGAAATAATGTAAATCTCTTCTCTGTCCAGAATAAATATAGCCTAGCTACACTTTGTACTTTCTTAGAAAACTGTCACTTGTAATTAATGAGAAATTAAAAGACATTAAAGACCAAGACGAGGGAAAGAAGTGAAGAACTGAAGTCTTGACTAAATATACTGAATAATTAGAGCTATCATCACATATTGTAATGTGTGAAAACACATCAAAATCTCTGCCTAAAGTTGTCTTTAAATTTCAAGACGTGTGATAGTGACTCCATAGATTAACAATTGTGAACTTGACAGACAAGCCTGCTTTGCATCAGTATTTCCAAAGAATGCTGAAACACATTATGCCACTTCGTGTCTTAATCCACTGTACATCAAAGGGGCTATGGGTGGGATTTCAGTGGTAAAAAAGCATCTTCATTCAGGGAACCTGGGAGGCAAAAGTTGATGTCAGGATTGTAACATGGCTTCTCTGGATTTATGCTTCGGCAGTTGTTGGGAGAACTCTCACAAAGAGAGTTTTGGTGTCTAGAGACTTTACTGATGAATCAGCTGGCAGCTCTGAAAATCATAGAGAGACATTACATTAATTACAAAGTATGTTTGTTTATATTTATGACTAAAATGAAATGAACCCATTTAAACAATTTTTCAAAAAATCTCTCCAAAGACACTCAAACTGAGAGCAGTTTGTCTTATTTAAACTATTTAATAAAAAAGAAGTCATTAAGCAATGTGCTGTTAATTTTTCATCCATGATGCACCATTTTATTGCATCTAATCATGTTTTCTAAAGTCAATATGATATCACCCCATCTTTTCATCTTACCCTGGGTGAGGTCCTGGTCCAGGTAGAGCTTGAGCCGTCTGCTGCGGAGGCCGAAGACTTTTGCAGCCTCAGAGAGCAGGCCTGAGAAATCGAGCCCATTCTGGCCCACTGGGTTCACCAGCAGGAGGGTGCCCAGCTCTCCTGTCTGGCACTCTGGAGGAGATGAGGAAGAGTGTTGAAGAGAAGTGAACTCGACAGACTTTACCTCTTTTACCAATTAAGAAATGATTGGCTTTGTTAGTGAGACTTGCTCACAAGTCCTGGGAAAGTACCTGATCAAGCTCAAGCCTAGCCATGGGAAAAAGGGAGGAGACAGAGAGGAGGAAAGACAGATCAAAAAGAGGATGAGAAAGAGAGTCCGAGAGGCTGATCAATTGATAGATGCAGGGGTAGAGAGGCAAGGTGAATGACTTAAAGGATGAAGTTGGATTCTGGTAAATTTCCTGAACAGAATCAATGTAGCTGATTCCAGTAAATGAAAATAACTAGTTAACTAGATAAATAGTTAACTAATTGATAAAGTTTAAACCATCCAACAGTATATAGAAGTAGTTACGAGGAATGGTTCCACGTTTTTGAAAAAGCACTGGACTGAGCCAGTACACAACCCCCCATAAAAAGAGAAGCCGTTTTTACACTTTGATTTTTGTACAGATAAATTCATTTTATTTGAACCAAAAAGGGTAAATTTGGTTTGCAGTCAGGTGACATAAGTCCTAACACAAACCATTAGAAAAACAGCAGCAATACGGTTATTACTGTTCAAAATGCCTATAAAATTTGCACCATCTCAAACACAACTGTAGGACTTTCATTTGCGAGAAGCATTACTAATTTTACTTGACTACACTGATAAAGCTTGACAGCAGGAGAATTTCTTTGTTGGTTTTGATCTCTCCAGGGGATTTGTTGATCATAATTAAAAAGAGTGATGGCATCCGTATAACAGAGGGAAGGACTGACTTATCAGTTATGCATGGCTGTGTGTACAGTGTGTGTGTGTGCGTCTCACCAGCTGGTTGTGCATTGCAGAGCAGCAGGTTCACGTAAGGACACAGGAGGGTGTCGGTGGAGGGGGCAGGGCCAGGGGAGGAAGAGCCTGACGTCACTGACAAGGTTTTACCGCTCAGAGCCTGCAGGTCCATTTTGCTGGTCAGCTCTGTAATTCACACACACAGGTACGTGAACACAAAACACACATCTGGATCAATAAATCAATCGGTTTGAAAAAGAAATGAAATGTAAAAAGAAATAGAAAACTTTATCTTTCAACCTCTAATCAATTGGTACAAAAAGAAAAAAGTGTTTTATTTACTTTATTTTGTAAAGCTAGCAGATTGCAGCTACACATACACAAACACAGACCAACCAGTGCTCTGAACCTTCATGTAAACATACATAGCATTAGCTTATAGATATTGGTAAATTAGAAATAGTTTTATAGTATTCTTTGCCAATTAATGTGATAGGGTAGGATTAACAGATAAAGTAAAATCATAAAACATTCATGAAATGATTGATGATAACATACTATTTAAATGTTTTAATCAACAGAATTTATTGTATGTGTTAAGGTATGCTTTTGATAACCTATCTTTAATAATTTTAGAATATTCTGTCACATTTGGGACTCCATAATAACCTACAATAAATGTAAGTACCGTACTTTAGTTTATATGTGAGATAGGAAGTGGCGGTAGGGAAGCAACAGCTACTGTAACAATGACTCATTGAGACCAGTTCTCACCAGAGCCGCCATTGAAGAATTTGAGCTGGGTGTTGTTGGTTCCAAAGATGCTGCTGCTCACTCTCTTCAGCTTGTCCAAGTCTAGTCTGTTATCCCCTTTGGGGTTCTCCAACAGCACCACCCCCTCTGAAGAACAAACCAGTCAGACCGGATTACATATGTTGGTCAACGGGTGTGGTACATATCCTGTTATCTCAACATTTAAGCAGACCTTTAATTAGCAAAATAAACCAAGAGCAACTGCTAATGACAGTTTAACTGTCTTCTTTTTTTTCCACGCGCTACCTTGTTCTTTGTTGTTGACTTTCACCCTGAGGTTCACATAGTTGCAAGCTGGTCCATTTAGAGGGGCCCGTGGAGCTGAAGATCCCTTTATTATGGTTAGCTCCAAGTCTGAGCCCTTCAGCTGCAACAAAGAAACATAAAAGACAAGCTGACTTTTTATGTTCTTCTAAAGTGTCCGTTCTGTCTGTTCTAAAGTGTGACTTGTGCCAACCCAAAAATACTTTCTGCAGTAATATGGGAATCACTAAGTGGAATACAACAGAGGGTAACACGCATCATCTGTTACCTACATGTTTCATTAATGCTGAAAGGCTCTGGTACACAACATGCAGCCTGTTGAACTTAACTTGTGTCATACTACACTGGTGACCAGTAACCCTGTTTGCTCTGAGGAGTCCTTTCATACCTGAGTCTTTTCTTCTATGATGACACTGGCAGTCTTTGGAACAGGGAAAGGCAACAGTGGAGCCTTGGTCGTAGCCAGGATGAAGTCGGTGTGAGCCTGGATCACAGAATCCAAGTAATCGCGCTCTGGCTGGCAGCGGTAGTGCACAGTTATCTCATCTGATGGCACCAAATGGGCCTGTGATACAAGGGATTGAGAGATTGTGGCTTTTAATATGTAAGTGAATACCTCGCACAGCATTCTTCAGATACTAAGTGAGTTTTTCAGTATGAGGGGAGCTAAAAGACACCACGGACTGTTAACCATAAGTGAATAGGTCATCAAACAACAATGTGTAAAAATATGAGAAAATCCTGTTAAAACAAATGATTGCCAGGGACACAATTTTACAACAAGTCATTCTCTTGAAAGCTTTTTTTTCTTCATCTACAAGAAGATGAAATCTGGAAGAAACAATCCCCTGAAACGAGGATGTAAAGGGGGGATGAGTGGACAAAAGAAGACATGGTGGGGATTAAAAAGCAAAAAAAAACAGACACCATAGGAACAAATAAAGGGAGAAGGGAACATGGAGAGGTTTTTATTGGATGAAAGTCCATCTATTTTGGCATTGTGTGCTGCCAGCTTCCTCTAACCTTGACACATTCAAACACATTGATCTCATCCTAATCTGCAGTGTGCAGCCGTGCACACGTGTGCACGCACTCTCACACACACATACACACACCCATATTGACTGTGTAGTACACATGCACACACTCCAATTGCAGTATGTGGCTCAAGGGCAGAGGAATAACGTTAGCTAGATACAGAGAAGCAGTCAATCAATGGAGGAAGGTTTATAGGCTTTTCCTGCCAAGTCAAGGTACTGACCCTACCCTGAAGGGGCTGGTACAGTGTGTGTGTGTGTATGTGTGTATGCGTGTGAACGCAGCAGATGTAGCTACAGAGATCTCCAGTTTGTGAGCTGTCCAATAAAACCAAAAAAAATAAAGGAAATGCTGACCCCTGTTTCTAAACTCTGCATATGCTCACACACACACAACACGAAAACACAAACAGGCAAACTACTACCAAACATGTCAGAAGAATTGTTAAAAATTAATTCCCATCCCCGGGGTGGAAAATTCCTAACAGATCTCAGTTTGAAATAACTGGAGGAATTTAGCCTGGCCGAGAGCCAGTGCACACCACTGTTATAGGGGGACGGAAAAAACTGTTTGTTGCTCGTGAAAACAAGGGGCTGTTGGCTAATCCGTCTTTACTCCCCAGACCACTTCAAAGCTCCAACATTAGAATCTGAAAGGGGCCAGACTGTAATTAAGCTTCCATTAAGCCTGCCTTATGATGGAGAAACTTCTAACTGTGACGCTGCAGTGGAAAGATTTCAAAACTGCCCTGACAAATTTAGCATGGGACATAAAGAGGAAGGAGGAGGGAGGGGGGGACCGCTGATCAAAGGGAGGGAAACGTAACCAAACAGTAAAACTATTTTATTTATGCTTGGAGTATATTGTAAGGCTGCAAGTAACAGTTATTTCCCATTGATCAATGTCAAAAAAGACTGCAAAATGTCAATCACAGTTCTCCTAGAGCAGAACAAGATGTCATCAAATTATTTTTTTGTCCAGCAGAGACTAATCGTAGCAATCGTAGTCGAAAATATAACTGAATACATACATAAATAATATTTTGGGTTAGTAATTAAAATGGAGGGTAAACAGTAACAGAAAGCGTAATGCTCTACACTCACCAACTTCATTAGCTGATTTTATTTTTACAAACTAGTCTTTTTTTGGTTATACATTCAATCATTTATTCAGTCCTACACAACATTTCTTATTTTCCTCATCACATTTCACGTGTAAAATGTTGCTCATGCACATATGATGATAATAATAATGAGGTGAATCCTCATTATTATTATTGAGAGCAGACACTCTCCTGTCCACTGTCAACTTGTGAGAGCAGACAGAAGAGCAATGGAGAGCGGACGGCTGAAGACAAAGGACCACAGAGCGGAGCCACCAGGGCGCCCCGATTTATGAGTATATTTCTTATCCACCATGTATTTGTGAGCAACTGTAACAAGTACATTTCCTCAGTGTCAATCAATAAAGTCTTTTATCTTATTTGAGAAACTATAAACCTGAATTGATTAGTAATCAAAATGGATCAGTATTTTTGCTTAATAAACCTTTTAAATGATAAATTGTACTTGTTCATTAACTTTTATCTGCCCTATACTGATAAAAATATATAAGAAAGAAGATGCGTGCGGTAAAGACAATGTCAGGATGAAGCGAAAGATCACTGACAACAAAAATGTTGTTTACAGATGCATGAAGTGGGAAACGTCTTGAAAACTTTAAAGTAGTTTTAACTGGAGCTATTGTATTTTGTTGTGAATTGTTGTTGTCAGCCTTGATCATTTTTTTAATATATCTTTTTTTTTCAGTCCTAACGTGCCATGTTCCTAAATGCTTCTCATACTCAATTTATTCTCCCCTGCTTACCTGTCATACATTACTCATCATTCAATATACTCAAAAGGTATTTTCTCTTCCAGCACAACTCCTCAATCTGCCTCAGTGGCATGTTTTGCTCATCCTGGCACAGCCCTGATTACATGTATTGGCACACTGTTTCAAATGTGTCATATTCTATTCATTAAACACTGGATTGTAAAATTCATTAGTGCTGTGTTATGTGTCACTCTCGTTTCCAGAGCTAGTAGCGCTCCTGAAATAATTGTCCCACCTTCTTGCGTAGTTTCTGAATGCGGTTGATGACCTCTCGGGCAACGCCTTCATCCAGCATGGACTGGTCCGGGGAGATATCCAGCAGCACCAGGACCTAGAGGGCAACAGGAGTTTAACTGATTGGATTTTTCAAAATCAAGACAAGACAGTTCATATACATGAATATGTGTCTATAGGGATTTTTTTTCCAATTTAAATTGAAGGTTTCAGGTTTGAAGGTGCACAGATTGTGACAAACAAATTGTGTCAAAAAGTGTAAGTGATGTATGTTTATCCTTTCTATAAAAGGGTAAATATCAAAAGTATAAATTCCTTATATTTACTTATAATCAACCGTTAAGAAAACGTTAAGCTTTAATATTTAGGCAATGGGAAACAAAGAATACTGTGACATATTGTGTATTCTATTACTCATACTTAAATTTTTTTATATTCAGATAACTAAGTATGTACACTAGTTGTTCAAGGTTAGGCACACTAATCAAGGGAAAGATTGTTGACCTTCTAGCTGTAGTGGTGAAGTGAAGACATGACTTTAACACTTTAATGTTGACAGCTGGAAATTTAAAAATCAGCGTAGTTTCATTTATTCTAATCATGCACTCCCCACAAGTACTGCAGTGTGCATTTGACAGAATAATAGCAGAGACCGACAGAATTTCACATCACATGAAGACATTAAGGCAGCATTCATCTTCTGATATCATGAGTTTACCGTGGCTGAGTAATTCCTTCAGCCACATGCTACGAACTATACAACTGAAAAGCAGGGTGAAAGAGACAGAGACAGCAAGAGCTACCTTTAAAGAAATAAATCAAAAAATGATTAATGTAAAGGATAAAAAGGAAACAACCAACCAAGAAGCAGTACTGACAACTGAAGTAAAATGAGTGTCATGTTGTGTAAGGCTGAGCTGCTGGCGGCATAAACACTCCACCATGGAAAGGAGGAGGCAAAGAGATGACAGGGTGACAGAAAAGTACATAAAGCAAACAGAGAAATAGACTGTATGAGAGAGAGAGAGGGGGGAGAACAGAGAGACAGACAGATGGGTGCCGGAGAGTCAGTGTGAGCGAGTGTGTAACAGAGAGAATTAAAAAGCCAGCTCAGTAAACTGGTATTAAGGTGCAGCCGTGTGGTGTGTATACGGTTGGAGGAGCACTGATTAGAGAGGGCCTGTGGGAAACGCATACATGCTGGTTTCCACTTAGCCGTGAAATTATTTCATACATCACACTCACGGTAAAGACACATAAATGCATTTACAGTATATGGCAGCTTAGTGTAGGAGCGGAGAAACATTTATTTATTTTAGATCTGGTTACGTTACATTTTTTAGCTCAATCGACACAACAACAGTCAGCACTGTGGCAGTAAGGAGAGGGGTAGTGAAGAACGTGTGTTTATGTCTCTACTTTTATTTCTATACTATATTTTCATGTGTTAACAAGTGACTTAACTCCTAGAAAGAATAGATAAACAGAGCAATTTTGCTCATTCATAACCCTTTGTGTAAAAGTTCACAAACAAATACGTTTGATACAGTCCATTATGTCATCATAATCATGTGTGCAGCACATTATAAAGTGAATATTTTAGGGTAAAGAGAACAAATTACATTCAAAACCGGAAGAACTAAGATAAACCATAATGGGTAATTGCTACGCTTTGTATTTTTGTGCAGATTAAACAAATATAAACTGACTCCCCGTTTCAATATTTGTGCTAAGCTAACTGACTACTGGCTGCAGTTTCCCATACAAGTGTTAAGTTAGTATCGATCTTCTCATCTACCTCTCAGCAATAAAGCGAATAAGGACATTTCCCAAAATGTGGAACAACTGCTTGAACAAAATGGTGTTTTTATTGTCTCCCTGCACATAAAATGCAAATCAATGACAACAAATTTCTTGTTGACTTGTAATTAGACATCACATCCAGTGATATGAATAAAATAAGAGTCTCATCTACTTTTAAACTGCCTGAAGGCAGTTCTGTAACAACCGCACGCTTTTTTCCCTTAGTTTAAACAGCGACGCTGAATTTATACACAATAAAATTAAATTGAATCAACAATCTAATTCTTTTTCCTGATGAGTGTTCAGTTTACATGCAAAACAACATGTTTATATTATTTCAAGCTTACCTGTGCATCAGAGTGTGCTTCATACTGTGCGGCTGAGCCAGAGCTCTGGTCAAAGGTGTACATCAGCCTCAGGTCCTCCTCATGAAGCTCATGGCCGTCCACCGTGATGGATCCTGAGAATTAACAATATAAACATGTTCATAACCACAGTTATGGTACTGAACCTAAAAACAAACACCATTATATGAATGGAGCATGAAAATGAGTCAAACCATACTTAATACACAATCATGAAAAAAAAGATTACTACCGCAAGTATCCAAATTTTCCTCAGGTCGTGATATTCTTGGTAACAATAATAATGAGAGCAGTACAACACACTGATCTTTACATGTTTTCCTGTGAAAATCTAACAAGTCTTGTTAATACGGTGATATCTGTGCTTGTACGAAACTAAAATACCACCCGTCTGTTAGGAGAAAATGTATTGCTTAAGGCAGGATGAAAATGCATTGATGCGTTTGAAAAAGACTGATTGAAAAAGACTGATGAAATCAATTCTGGCTGCAGACTTTAGTGCAATGATAAACAATTAAGTACCCCACTATCCTCCTAATTAAATGCGAATAAATTGCCAACAGATTGTGTGAAATTAGTCTTTACTGGGCAGTGTTTGTCTCTTGAGAAGGATTCAATTACACCCAGTCGTACTGAATAAAGTGCTCTTTCAACTTGCATGCAGGCCGAGGCTTTGTTTTAAATCAGCTGGGGTCTGGAGCGGTATTTGCTTTGCATTTGAAGATTCCTGTCCATATTCATATGAGTTCTGAGCTTCTAAACAATACAGCAAACCCAATCTAGTCAGGTTTATATCTCCATCTTGCCAGTGGCAGCAATTACCCACGTCTGTGTTCTGACTAAAAACCATGACCATGTTTCTCCTCTCCTCTCCGCTTCTCCACAGCCAGAGGCTTGGTGAAACGGTCACTCCGTTTCTCTCTAATCCTTGATTTCCATGCTTTGATTTCCTGTGTCCCTCCCTCCCCCTCTGCTCTTTTCCACCTCCTCTCTTAACCACTCTTCTTCTAGCTTGTCAAAATGATGGGATCAAAAGGTAAAGGAGAGGAAATGCGAAACACAACCAATGGCCATGAACCTGCAATCGGTTTCTGGCCAAATTGCCACCTTTATAGTCTAGAACAAGGTTTGGAACAAGACTTTTTGAGTCATGGATTCTGCGCCATAAAAGTAATCTTGAGACACTAGTCTAACTTCCACTGACTGATCAGTTAACAGACGTGAGAGCCAGGCTAAGTGCTTCCCCTTGCCTCCAGTCTTTGTGCTAATCTAACCGTAGCTTCACATTTACTATCACATCACATCACATTACTGCGTTGAACACTAATAGAAGACAGGCAACGATCACACAGTTTAGCACCATAAAAAACGTGTTCAAACATCACATCTCGCATGTGATCACAAGTCAGTCACATTTTTGTCTGTGTGTTTCCCCTCGCCATCATTCTTCCACCATCTTCCACCACATCTATCTCTTTCCTTCCATCAGTCATCCTCGCTTTTTTTCCTTCCAATTGGCTAGACTTCAAACATCCTAGTGATTGGAAATGTTAAGTTCCCACAGCCCAGCTGACCTCCACTGCCTCGTTCCCCAGAGACTGGGGGCTCTGCTCGTCTTTCTATAATTGGAGAGACAAGATACCTTGCACTGCTTTGATCCGTACTGGAGCTCTGATTATAGTTTCAGCAGGGTTAGGGTTTGCCTTCTCAGGATAAACTGGCCGTCTGTCTGTGTCTGACTTCATTACACTGACTCATAGTTGAGTTTTTGATCAAATAAATATGATTTCAGCACAACATCCAACAATTGTGCAGTTGTGTGCAACATAACTTACTGCTCTTTATTAATTACTTGGTAAACAAAACCATATCCTACCTATTACATTATTAAATACATACAAATAATTCTGAGATACCATTTGCAGAGAATACATTTAAATGGAAACATGTACATACATTAAGTTTCCAATGTGCATATACACTGCTGAAACGTTCCTCGGCACCCTGAATGTGATTTTTATGTAACAAGCTCACAGATTTTATTTTTTCCCCACACACATCCAGACTGCCGCACACACACCAATACCTGTCTTCTGGAAGGCCTCGAGCTGTTCGCTGGTGAGCTCCTTGATAGAAGCAGTGACAGCTTTGAAGGCTCCCTTTAGTCTCTTGCCCAGCACCATGTGGTCTGGCTCGGCTCTCAGACGGATACCGTACTTGTCCTTGTCTGTTGACAGCGTCAACTGTCGCACATTAAGCTCCTGGAGGATAAAAAGAAAAGACACACACACAAAATCACTTTCTTGTAGTTGTCTGTTCATATGAGAGTACCAGAGTTGTTACTGTTGACAAAACAAACATGAAAAATCATACAAAGCGGTAAACAAATTGAAACTGTAGTGTTGCTACAGCAAAACTAACAAATTATGCATAAAGAAGAAGACGCTGTATTTTCATTATGTGCAGTTAAACTGTTAAATGCTAAAGAAAATGGACAGAGCTCTCATGACATCAGTGACCCAACTGCATTTGTTCAATTTAACCTCGACAGAGCTAATACTGCGCTCAGTATATGTCCACCCCAACCACATGCAATGTTAAAGACTTGTAATATAAGAATTCATTACACTAGGTTTCTATGACAACAAAACAAAAAAACGTAAGTAAAGTAAAATTTAACTATAATTGCAGATTGCAAACTAAACTCAATAGAAAACTTAATTCAGCATGAAAAATAAAACTTTAAATACCCCAGGCATTTACTGGAAAGAGCTGATATATAATTGAATACTGAGAGATTCACTCAAAGTGAAAGTCAGCCATGAAATCAAACAGTAAGTCAGTCAGTGAGCCATTCCTCCTTTTCAGTCAATATCTCTGCCTTTCACTACGTTTCATTCTTCAATCTAAATGGAGAGAGAAATCTGTGATCCAGTCATATCTGGCAAAGCAACAGAGATACTAAATTTAGCCGTCTGACACTAACCCTGGCCTGACACGCTCGGCTTCTTTCAGTCAATCACGCTGAAAAGTTGACTGAGACTGACTGCCACCACGGTTGACTTGCTGACAGAGAGCACAGATAAGCTACTGTAGAGGATTGAGTTAATAAATTTAAGGGCGTTGTGGGGGTTGAATATAGTTGGAACTTCTGTTCGGAGCCGAGCTTGTTTAGCGAAAATAGGACTGAATCGACGGAGGAGTGCACAGAATGAGGGCATGTATGGCGGCTTTGTGTGTGTGTGTGTGTGTATGTGTGTGTGTGTGTGTGTGTGTGTGTGTGTGATGACTTAGAAAGTGGCAATATTTCAAAGCAACTGAGCATCTTGAGCTGAGTAGAAACTCATCTGACAGTGGAGTCATCAACAAGCTTGTCAGCTACGCAAAGCTGACCAAAGCTAAAAATTTAAATGACCGTTGACCATCACCAGCTGATCCCATTTTGTGCCTACTCTCTTCCCTCCAAATGTTAAGGGGATTTGTTAAATTTATGTTTTGCCTCAAGAAATAGACAATAAAAATCTAATCAGCACCATTTAGGATTTACCATTGCTTGGTGTGAAATTGCTGAGACATCAGCACTGGCTACTAAAGAGGTCAAACCCATGAAATCTGCAGGTTCTAGTTGAGTGGCAATAGTAGCCACTACTTTATACTTTGGGAAAAGGAAATTGTGTGGGATAGGCTAAATGCTTTGTTAAATGCTGTAGGAGTCAAATTAAAATATCTAATTACCCCAGACGTGTGAAGAAAAAATCAAGTCAGCCATGAAATCAACCAATCAGCCAGTCAACAACAACATGGATTTTGATTATTGCATAGAGGTATAAAAAGGGCAAGGTCCTGAGATCGCAGAAGTTAACTTTGTTTAACTATCTGTAGGTGCTAATAAATTGCATACTACAAATAATTATAGAAAAACAATAAAATCCATTCCAAGTTAAAGGGTGAATAGCAGTGAAAAGATGAATCCAGAATTTCATCTTAACTGAAACTACATCACACCAACATTGTAAAAGAGTCTGAAGGTGTTTCCCTGGGCTGCAGGACCCTTAACTGCTCTCAATTTTTATGAAATAAACCTTATTTACTGCATGGAAGCAAGAACTCGGAAAGGTTAAATGTTTTCCCCACCAGAAATGAAACTGAGTGAGAGATAAGAAATGGCTTGAACTGAGATAAAGCTTGCACAATTCAACAGAAGCACTCTGCACACATTAACCTTACTCTGTAAATGTTCTGTCAATTTTTTTTCTGCTCAGCATCATCTGGGAACAAGAGCCAGAATTCATTTTCTATCTAAGATGGATCCATCATTTCTCAGCTTGGGACAACAGTAAGGTTTCATACAATGTTTTGGCGTGGTGGGAACAAAAGCAGCAAGTCAAGTTAAAGATGTTTAATATGTTCCTATATACGGCAGCAGTGACGTTATCTGAGTCATGTGGAAAAGTAACGACTGAGTTTTGTTGATGGAAAATCAAACCCAAAGACAAATGGAAAATGTCAGGTTAATGGGTTTCTGCACTAAAAGGCTATGACAATTAGTCTGTCATTTAGTGTAGCCATTTTTACAGTCTCTCGGACAACAAACTTCTGTAATTAATCTGCACTTTCCATTACACAACTATCCAACAATGATGTTACTTTCACAAAAAATGACAAAGTGAAACCCACAAGAAGTCGAATAAAACATCTACTTTAGCTGGAAAGTTAAACTTACTGAGAAATATTATACTGTGACATTACCGTGACTTTAAGTATGCCTACAGATCAACAGTAATGTTTGTGTGCTGGTAAAAAAATAAAAATACTGCTTCTGGCTACACTCTATATTTGATAGGGGGGTTGTGTGTGTGCCAAGTGGAGTAGATCAAATGTGAAATCATTTTCCAAGGCATCTGCTCCACCCCCTTTTTAAATTAACCAAGCACAGAAATTTTAATTACAGCTAAAGATACAAATGGTGTGTGAAGATGTGCTTCCTCTGTCGTACATCCCCTCTATCAAGTCGACATACTGGCTTTAGAGTGCCAACAAGGTTCTAAGGGATGTTTCACTTAACATACTTTATCAATACTGCAGTACTATCTTTAGTACTGATCAAAGCAAGTGAAGTAGGGAAACACTTAGAGGAAACATGAGACGAAGATGCACATCTTGCTTTCAAACAGAACACTGGTACAAAAGGGTGCTTACTTACTTCCAGGATGTATTTCTGCAGAGACTGGATGTCGTTCAGAGCCTCTGGGTCCTGGTGTATAACTACCACCTCCTTCAATGGGTACTGAAATACACACCGACATTATGGTTGGTCAGTAGCTCCAGAAGCAAAAGCAACTATACCATACTAGACTTTTTTTTTTGGATCTCGTAAATAATAGAACTGAGAATAAACCTGTCTCTGCTGGTGAACTTTCTAATAGAGGCGGTGTTTCAAAATGACTTTAAACATATTTTCTAAATTTCTAAACCGACATTTCTTGTCACTCACTTAACATAACAATGTCACTACATCTGTAAAAAGCCAATAAGAGCCAATCTGTCATTTGTTTCCTAGAGTTTTAATTCACTGTACAGTGTTACGCTGTGTATGAATGTACTGGGTAATGCTGATGATTCACCTTGACAGGCAGGGTCTTCCTGTCTCGGATCACTCTGCCCAGCTCAATCACAGACTGCATCTGGGAGACGGCATTCTCAATGCGCTTGTCAATCACACTCTCCCTGAAAAACAGAAACATGAATAAAGAAAATCTATGTCTCACCACATCATAAGTAGTGTGACAATGTCATGGTATGAGCATTTGAGCTCCCTCACTTCACTTCTCCGTGTTTTATCTGAAACTCCTCTACCTGGTGAAACTTTTGCAGTTGTAATGGGTGTGACATGAGTGAGCTGCCGTCTTGTAATAAGAGGATGGAGGGTGAGAGGAATATTCTTCAGGTAAACCTATCTTCTGGGGAAAATTCTGTATGATTTCAGGGCTCAGTTAGGGGATGTAGGTTTATTTCTGGAACAACTCACAGGCAGCATTTGTCATTTTCTGGTTAATGGTGGTTTAGAAATTCAAATTGCTATTCTATTGAAGAAAATGAATTACAGAGTGTGACATGGTTAGCAGCTCACATCTAAATAAAGACAGAGTTCAGAACCATCAGCGCCAGAGTTTAACTCAGGAGCATCCACTAATAAGGTACACTAAGACTTCCACCTCTGAATCCAAATTAGAGCTGCACAGCCACTGATAATCACGCATAATAGCGATATTAGTCTGCAGGAACACAGACTGTGTCTGTGTGTACGTGCAATGCTTGTTCATTTACTCTTGTGGGTGCAGTGTGTTCTTCCGTGCGTGCACACAATAGCGGAGTAAAATGAGAGAGGAGAGGACGCAAAGGACGGCCAATCATTTAATGAGCTGATTGAGGAGCAGCTGTTCCCACTGCCTGATTGGTAGCTGACCTTTGGGAGGAGGGTGAAGTAGTCCCATTCGACAGCAGGAAGGACAAGCGGCTAATAAAGCAGCAGCACTGAGTGCTGTCTAAGTGACAGGGGAGATTATAAGAACCATTACACAAACTTATTTCCTTTTGCTAAAACAAATGGATGTTTAATCATGTCAGAACTTTTTTTATGTAGTTAAAGATGATGCAATTAAGTTTGGGGCAATTAGAAATTCCTCCCAGGCATTATAAAACTGATCAGCCACCAAGGCCCACATTTCACTTTCTGAAGTAATTGAAGTGAAGGAAATGAAATGTTCATATTTTGTGAGCAATATCCATTTGCAGGGCTGACAGTCAAGACAGGGCCTGTGCAGTACTGTGTGGGTGTTTTAGGTCTCTGTTAAAAATGCAGAAACTCCTATTACTCTAAAAAAGACATCAACAGTCTTACTCTAAAAATAAGTGGTTTTTAAAGAAGGTAGCTGTGAACTTGAGGGAGGCTGTGCACAAGGATTTCAACGTCTTGAACCTGGTTGCTGGTTGGAACTGACTTTGTACCGCTATGGAAAATGCATCATCTATAATTCCTTTTTATCAACCAGAAACAAAGAGCCTTGTCTTTGACACATGAGCTTGTAAAGATTTGCTTTTAAGTACTTTCTGCGCCGAACCAATTAATCCCACAAAATAACAAACTAATAAATGGAAGACTTAATCAGAGTGGTGGAAGATGAAGTCGTGAACAGCAGGGAAGAAGAGAAAAAAAAACTGGTTAAGACACAAAGAGAACAGCTGCTGCGAAGCCTGACAGTTATCTAGGAACTACTGTAGACTCTCGAGTTTCAAAAGCTTTTACTCAGAGGACTTCAGACTGTGATACGGTTGGGGGAAAGTAAGGCTACGAACTCTGGCTGAAACTGATTAGGCTCTGGATCAGCAGTGGATATCCTGTGAGAAAAGTGACTAACACAAGGGGGGTTTCTGTGTGAGCTGCAGGGTGACTGTGTGGCAAGAGCGGAAGTTTTTAAACTAGACGACCTTGGTTACACCACTGTGGTTGAAGTACAGATTCTGTAAGCGTCAGGTGGTGCTGTGTAGCTGATGCTAAAGAGAGGGCAAATGTATAATCCCTTCAGATTATTATTTATATTTATATACTATGACCAACTACTGCAAAGCAAATAAGCAGTCAAAGCAGTAGATGTTTCTTTACGCTTTACTCAAGATTTTTCCAACCTGACTTGGGGCAGCATGAGATAGTGGATGCTGCTGGTGTCCTTCTCTTCAACCGAAGCAGGGTCAATGAGGTGACGCAGATTTTGGTACATCATTTCTGTAATGAAGGGTGTGAAGGGAGCCTGAGGGGTAAGAGAGAAGAAAGCAAGAAGACATGAAAGAAAAGGGAAGAGAAGATTATTAGATGCTCTGTGCTGTAGTTTACATTTTCTGACTTAAAAGGTCTAAAAGTCAGAGGCAGCTTAAATAAAAAATGTTTTTCTCTCTCAAATGGTGCAAAAGTTTAAATAATTGTGCCAGAGTGAGGTTACAGCTAATGTGATCCTCTTCCATTTCAACCACGGCTAATTAATTTGTATCGCTCACAGCTGATCTGTATTGATCTGGGATAGCGTGCTTCTCGCCTCACATGCAAACATCTTCAATATGTTATAAATAAAAAACTCCGACTGCTCATGGATTATTCATAGCCATGCAAGCACACACACACCCCTTCCATACCAGCATTATTTTTTTGTCTTGCATGCACAAAAGTAAAAACCTCACCACGAGAAATTTCCTCCGTACAATCTCTTTTCTCTCTTAGTCTCACAAACACTCAGAAACATTATGACTCACCATTAGCCTGCACATGGAGAACAGAACGCTGAAGAGGGTTTCCAGCGCCCACAGGCAGTCCTCTGTGCCACTCTCTCCCTACAAAGTTCACACATGCATCAATACAAGCGGTCCCCTTGGAACGGCGGAAAGATAAATGTGCTCTAGCAGACATCAGTGCATGGATCCCCAATCCACGATCAACCTAATGTTGACCAGGAGAGCCACAAACTGATTGCTATAAAATGACCACAGATGGAGGCCATGATCAAGAGACTTCACTGTTTGCATTATATGAATGAATAATTTATGTGCACAATAAAGCGAAAAGAAGAAAAAGTACAGTACACAAAATGCAAAGAGTAGCACCATCTGTTTTTATGCGTATGTTTTATGTAAATTATATGTTATATAATTATACTTTTGACTCATCAGATCCTTCTACTACAAGTAATTGTCACTCCTGGGACTCTATACATTTTAGTTATTAGCCTGCACCTTGCATCTTCCTTACATAAACTCTATAAACAAGCACTGAGTCAGAGATGTTATCTCACCTTCAGACGGCGTCTGTTTGTCCTGACGTACCAGTTAGTGAGCATATCGACAAACTTGACCAGCCGAGGCACGACGGTGTAAAGACGGTAAGCTGCAACCAGAAACAATTGTCAGCTAGTTTACACTGAATATAGTAACAGTGTTATTAAGTTTCAAGATACAATAGATTTGACGATATTAATTTGTCTCACCGTCCATCTCAGCCTTGAAGAACTGGATGAGGGACTGTGTAAAGGACTGAATCCATTTGTCCATGATGTTGTCACTCTGCTTCGCTGTGTTTTCATTGTACAGGAACTGGTTATCATCCTCCTACAACACATAAGTACACAAACACAGTTAAACAAAGCATTAACACAAATTAACCCCAGATAATTTGATTGGACTCTTATTATCACTGATGTGAAGCAGCTGAAACCTGTATCACATATCAGGAAGAGATGTTGATGAAAGCCATCTACAGTCGAGCAAAAACAAGCTCTGTAGCTACTGTGCTGCTTTTGTCAAATAGCCTTATAACAGTTATAACAGAATTTCTTTTTTTTTCTTTTTATTTATACTTGCTGCTTCTCCAGATGATCATCACATAGCAAAGTGCCTGAATTAGTTTGATGTTAGAAGAGATCAAAGGAAATAAATGGTAAATGAATTTATAAAATCCTCAACAACGAACATCTTGTGTTTCATTACTTTTAAAGTTCTTTTGAAGATCTTTATGCCTTTTATTACAGACGTGACAGTAGAAACAACAGAACAAGAGAGGAGAGGAATATGGAAACGACATGCAACAAAGGTCTCCAGCTGGACTGGATAATGTTGTGGTTCATGGTCTCTGCTTTAAACCACTAGGGCACAAGAGCACGCCAACATTTGGCATCTTACAGGAGAATTTGGACAGCACATGGAGAGTAAATGAAGTGCTACTCTTTGTAAAGAATCAGCCGGCTAAAGAAATATTACAAGCTCTTTTTTTTCTTTTTAAACCACTGCTCTCACATGATAGATTTTAATATGCAGAGACAATCTGGCAACAATGTCTTGGACACAAATAAGCAGCTATCAGTTAACTCTTGACAGGGTGTCAGGGGAAGGGATTACTGCACCATTACTACATTACTTCATCAGGCTAACAACTTTCTAATCGGTTAAAATAGTGACTGCTGTAGTATTTAGCAGTGCTTTATTCTTATTATATTCTATTTGTTACACATGTACCTTTTGTAACCTTTGTACGTTCTGCACCAGGAAGCGATAGGCATTATACCACGGCAGGAAGACATCCTTCAGCACGTCTCGCACTCCATCCTCTTTGAAACGCAGGTTCTCTGCTCTCACTACAGGAGAGTTGATGAGGTACAGTCTACAACAGGAGACAGCAAAGGAGTTGGTGAGTACTGCAGGACTGGTGAGTGAAGCATGCAGTGTCTACACAGGTAATGACTTAAATGTGTGCATAGGATGTGTAGAAGAGAGTGAAGCTTTACGTGTATGTGGACCGACACAAAGTTTGTGTTGAGGGCAGAGAGATGCAAGTGATAGTCAGAATAAACTTCACAAAACTGAGCAGCGCTGCCCCAGTTATACATTCACTAAAGTTACTTTAAATGTATGCTATATGGGAAGGTACAGGCCACCATAGCAAGAGTGTTGTGGGAAAACAAAGTTTGCACAGAGGGAGCTATTTTAAACTTAAGTCAAACAAAATCACTTATTTTGGAAGAAGGAGCAACATATAACCTGTAGTGAAAGAGAACGCGTCGAATGCCAGAATGCCGAATATCAATACATTTGTTTATTTAGTTTCTTTTGTGATTTATCAACAGGATTAACAGATGTACTCTATACAGAATATGCTTGATTATTCAAACTATATGAAATGAAATCTTAACAGTATGTGTGTGTTTCCAGTGGCTGATATATGGAAAGCAGTGGTTTATTATTATGATCCCCATTAGCAGCTACAAGCCACAGCTACTCTTCCTGACAAGACTCAGATACTCTTGAGATTTTGTTAAGTTTAATAAATGCTATCTTTGCCATGCAACAAATACTTTGGTTTATCTCGATTTCTCTAACCATGATAAAGATGTTTCAAGCCACTACGCAACATTAGTATCTAGGTCATATTTCAATAACTACACGGTGCACATCGGACACCATTAAAGCAAAGCATTAAAGCCTGTGAGGCCGGCTATATCTTCTGATAACAAAGCTATTCAGCTGTCAGACATATCTGAATTGTAATGACTTCACCAGTTGGGCTAAATGTCCTCCCTTGAATATGTTCTGCACAAATTTCTGGGCCAGAACCTAATTTTACCAGCAGCGAATTAATCTTTTTCTCTTAATTAAAGCCAAGTAAACACACTGTTGACAGGACAACAACAAAAAAATAAGAATAATCCATATAAATATAATAGTCTGTGGCAGGTATCAGCACACAGTGTAGACTGGTTAGAAAAGGTTTTGATGATGATTCTGGAAGAACATGATGCAACTTAATGCAATAGGCCATGAGTGATTTTAATAGCAGCAGCTCGTAAGATATAAAATGCAGAATAGGCAGCACCATCAGTCGGACTAATACTTTCTAGCACCTTAAAATGAGCCACCATGAAGACAGTTGGTCGTCACCTCACCCAGTTTGACTGGAAATACGTTAACACGTCGAGTTCCTGTGTATTATATAAAGCAGTCATACTTATGAAGCTCACTGTAGCATAACAGCTATACTGTAAATAAAGTTTTAAGGCACAAAATGGACATACTCTATTGTCAATCGAAGCCTAAAAGAGAAACAGACCGTAGCCTCTCTGTCTTTTTGCCTCAGCAGCTCACTCTTCATAAGTCTATATGTGAGCATATGGTGCAACGACATAGTGCTTTATTCATTAGGCCATATGGACGTGCACTCTCACTGCTCAGGGCAAAAGAGCAAATATATAAGGGGAAACAATGTGTGTACGCATGTGTATGTACAGTATGCGTGTGTGAAGTATGTGTATACTGTATGTAGGACTCAGAACCTGCCTAGTTAAGCGTGGCTAGTGACTCAAACCTTTTAAAACCGTGCCTGCGAATAACATAAGGTAGGTAAACACAGGGAATCCTGCCACTGGCACTCATGCTTCAGATACACACACTCACACTTGTTCACATTCAAGCACAGATCTGACCTGAGGGCATCGGCTCCGTAGCTCTGCACTATCAGTGCTGGATCTGGGTAGTTCTTCTTGCGCTTGCTCATCTTCTGTCCATCGCTGCAGGAACGAGACAAGCAAAGGCATTAATGCACATACACATGCACAAAAGTGCATGTTAGGAACCATGCACTTGGTATTCAAATTAGTCCTTCCAGGTCAGCAGGCCTGTGAGCACAGTCGCTGCATTTAGACCCCAGGGCTGAAGAAAAGTAGTTCTATCGTAGAGCGGCTAAATGTTAGAGCACCCATAACCGCACTGAACATAAAAATGTAACTAAAGAGGAGGGTAAACTATCGATTATAAAAAATGATTTCTGCAGAAAATTCTTTAGAAATGTGTTTGAAATTAACTGAAAGAATAAGAGACAGTTTCTTGATTTTTCTTACCGTCAACAAATCCCATTAAAGACAAAAAATGGACCAAATTTTAAAAGCCTTATATATAGTAGCTTATTCCTATGAGCCATAAATCTCCACTGTTGTCCACAGAATATTACCCACAACTGTGGGCCATGCCGTTGACATGTTTCCTCATTATTATGAACATAAGCACTGTAGTTTATTTTGAGTCAATGAGCCATAGAACGTCCTGCAGCTGTAAATACCCACTAGTGCACTAAATCCGCAGCTAAAAATAGTCCCGAACAAACTAACCATTCACCTCTGTTAGACTAATAATCAGAAAAAAAAGAAAACTACCAAGAATTTTTTTTTTTCCTTTTTTTTTTTCCAAGATATTTTTTGGACATTTATTGGATAGGATAAAGAATGAAGAGTGACAGGTACGCAGGGAGAGAGACAGGACATCAGGTAGCAAATGCCCACAGGTCGGATTCGAGCTCTGGGCCGCTGCACTGAGGAGTGAGCCTCCGTACATGGAGCACACACTCTACCTAGTGAGCTAACCGGCGTCCCACATTTGTGATCCGTTTGTGGAGAGTTCAGTCTTCTGCAAGAACAAACGGGCACAGGGCCATAGACAGTGCAGCAAAATTGTATTGTAAGTATTTAGAGACAGATCATTTCACAGCATTTGCTGACAATAAGAAAAATATAGAATAACTGCGGTGTTAATATTTAATGACAATGAAATATATTTGCAAATTAAAGAAATACGAGGATGAGCGAGTTGTTAAGTCACCTTGCGAGTACCAGTCCGTTAACAATGACATTCTTGAAGGGCGGTTTGCCAAACAGTGCTGTGGAGAGCACCAACAGGGTGTAGAACCTGCAGAAGGATACAAAAAAGGGTACACACGGTCAGGCTAAAAAGGTGGACTGAAACATTTCTCTGCGGTACAATTTAGACAAACATATTTCTTAAATGTAATTTATTTATATCTAAGTCCTTCAGGAACACTTCATTCATGCTCTGCTCTTGTCAATCCCTTATATTCACTCAAGAGAGAAGGTGTCTATATCTATACTCTTCATCTATGTCCATCCCTTCCTCCATCTCTCCAATCATCCACAGCTTACCATCCTCTTGTCTGGTCAATGCCTTCGGCAATGAAGTCTGCTGGGAAAGTGTCCTCAAACTCCTTCCTGTTTTCAAAAGGGTAGTGGACCTGGGCGTAAGGCATGCTGCCGCTCTCAAACCAGCAATCAAACACCTCCGTGACCCTCCGCAGCACGCCCTTACCGCACCGTGACGGGATGGTCAGATTGTCGATGCTGTGCAGCAAAAGTATGGACAGAGGGAGGGAAAGAAAGAGAAATCATGTACAATTGTTAAGACAAATGGCAGCAATAACAATTTTGACCAACTCCTAAAACTCTGTTTTATTTTGAGAATGTTTTGAAACCTTTGTAAACACAGCACAGACCCACAGGTCTACATGTTTTTTGCCTGCGGTCCAAAACAATGATTTCATAATCTTTTACCCCTGTGAACGAGGTTTAAGAAAAGAAGTTGTTGTGCTGACACCCACAAGAATAAGGTCGGTTATTGCTTTATGCTTCAAGGTTATGGATTAATTCACTCCATATACCGACTAACTCAGATTCAGCCTGTGAAAAAAGCTATTGTTTCTTCCCTAAAGTTGCTGGAGCTGACAGCTAACAGATGAAAACAGAATCGCAGGTTCAGCCATATAGTAGTTAGAGAGTATCAATCTATTTAAGATGACAAATTCACCCAGGTTGAATCCAATTGTATAGAAAAGTCATGCAGTTAGGCGTCATATTCTGAGTGAATAAAAAAACAACAACTAAACTACAACATTATATACACAGAAAACGGATTCAGCACATTTAATTCCCTTTTCCTCCCTATAAAATGCGGTTTACACCTGTAGTAATCTGCTGCTGGCCACTAAAGCTTCTCTGCTGCTCCTGAGAGCTCTGCTCCAGGGCTGATTGAGGAAAGGCGTCTTGAGCAAGAATTATCCTAACAGAAGTGCACTGATGAGTACATTTTAGGTAGTGTAACATAGTTTTGCAGTGTGTTATGCATAAGATTAGATATTAGAGATCCATCCATCTTTTTGGGCACTTGTTTTTGCTGTGCCCAAACTTTCACAGTTGGTCAAAAGAATTCAAATAGATTAAAAGATTGGTTGCATCAGCAAATTAGACAAGATTTTGAATGAAATTCAATTAAATTGCTGAGATCGCTAGTTAAAGGAATGTCAATACTGCAGCTCTCTGATCTTTTGCAGGTTAGTTAACTCTGCAAACCACATAATGCTTAATATATTCATTACATATCAGGAAATTATACAACTTCCAACTGAAGAACACTTTCCAAACTCATTTTTACCCATCTGCCATACAGCTAAGGAGTTATTCTTTAATTAGATGAGTCTTTAAGACGGTTAAAATATTTTTCATCATTGTTCCAAGCCTTCCAGACCTGCAAGGTCAGGATGAACGTGGAACTGAAAACACAGGAGTCGGACGGATGCGACCTCTTTCTCCCTCATCAATTAAAGATGGCCAACTTCATGGAAGTGATTAAAGGTAAAAATTCGGATTAAGACAGGAAGAGTAAAGTGATCTGTGTTCTGCAACACCCATCTGGTTCAGGAACACGAGTCACATTAGAGAGGCAGAGGACAGATTTAACAGGGACACATACAAGCACAAACACCATAGCTCGGACTCCCCTCATGTACACACACACACACAGACACACAGACAGACAGACAGCCATTGAATCTGAGGGTATCGCATGATCACAGCTGACACACACCACTGAGCACGTTTGGGTACCTGTCTGATAATCTGTGTTTGATCAGTGACTCACCTCTCCCGATGCAGATCAGTTACTTTGACTCCGGTCAGTTCCTCGAGTTCAGTCATGGACCCGATACACACCACCTGATAAACAAGCACACACGCACACACACAAAAAAAACAAAACAGTGACACACAGTTTAAGGGAGCAATATCATAAAACAGCATTACCAAGTTTCCTAAATATTGCTGAAATTATAGTTGATCTAAAAGAAAATGAATCATTACAATTTAAATAATCAACTGTTTAAGTTATACCAAGCATTATCTGATTCAAGTGTCCGGAAAAATTAGGATTTTCTGTTTTTCTGTGTTTTGTATCATTGTAGATATCACCTCATATCTTTTTATTAAATTTCTGACATTTTAGCAATGATTAATCAATGAGGAAAGAAACAAAAAAACATTGCAGCCTGTATCACATCTGTTGGTTGATGTTTTTATGTTGAAAAACTTTCTATCTTTATCAGATTTTCAAATTGGCCTAAAAAATCTGGTAACGGTCAGATCAGTAAAATGGGAAAGCATCAACGACCTTTGCAGTGCTGTGGACAAATGTAGTCTTGTGTTGGCAGTGCACAGTAGGGTTTTTTTTTTGTCTTTTGTTGTTTGACATTTTGGGAAACACGCTTATTCAAGTTGCATTTTTAAAATATATTATATTAAAACATTTGACGTATTGTATGAGAGTCAGCTTTGACAAATAAATCGATACCCCTCTCGTGTCTGTGTGGTAAATGTTTTTACTCTTTGTTTTTTGTATGGAAAGTACAACATGTGAATTACTGAGCTGCTAGTAGGCGGATTTTGTTACCTTAAACCAGAGCCATGGTAGCAGTTTACTAAGCTAAGCTAACAGGCTGCTGGCGGTAGCTTCATATTACTGGAAACATAAGAGTGGTATCGATCTTTTCATCCAACTCTTGGCAAGAAAGTGACTAAGTGCATTTCCAGAATTGTCCAACCATTCATTTAATCCACAAGGATTAAAGCGAACCTTTGAAGCTTTCAATCAATGCTAAACCTCCAAATTGTGATGTATTTTTCTGCTTGTTTATGTATTAAATTATCACAGTACAACACAACTCAATAGCAGCCCTACTTCCTGAGTAACTTTACCTTAGAAAGTATGGTAAAGTGTGTTATCTGGTCTCCTCAGAGAGTTAACCTGTAGGCTCTGCTCTAGTTTTACCACAGCACCAGGTAACATGGCCCAGATACTGTCTGATACACCACCATCGAAATGGAAAGAGTAAAAGAAACACGTCCAGAAAAGACAGGGACATAGAGAAGATAGAACAAAAAAGAAAATGATATTGAGCGATAGAAACTGTACTGACACACATACAGACAGACACAGCTTTAGTTTAGTGTGTGTGATTTGCCGCTGAGGGGTGTGTGAGGGAGGCACCAGGGAGCGCAAGTGCTCTGGAAACAGTCACAATGCTATTTCCAGGAAACAGGTCGCTGGCTGTCCCTCTTTCAGCCAGGGGACCAACGCTTCATTTTTCAAATGCTCAAACAACCCAATTCTGACATCTCTATTCAGTTCAGTCTACTTCACATAATCTGCTGGGTTTGGCAATGAACATCCACGAGCAGACGAACATTTACAGTTTGGCTGGCTTCTCCGCTGTCTGCTTCCTTTTCCTCTTCCGTTTATTTTCCTCCTCCTCTTTTCATCTCTCTTCCCTCCCCCCTTCTCGTATCTTTCACTTCCTCAATTTCTTCACCAGTTAATTTATTCGGTCTCCTCCTCCTCCCCTATTTTCCACGTCTTCCTTCCTTTTCCCCCCCGATCGCTGTTTGTCTTGAGGACCTTTGAAGTTGCCTTAACCGGCATGAAGAGAAACCAAGCATATTTTGGTTTGTGTTTATTTGCTGTATACATTAATGAATCATTCATGTGTTGAGTGTATAGAGGCACTATGGTGCCTGAGGGGAGCTGACTTTGACTGCACAGAGTCACGCTACACTCTCTGGTTTGACACCACGGACACATCACCGTGCCATGCCAGAAAGTTTCTCCTACACAAGCCTCCACACACACACACATAAAAAGGGCCAGATATGCTAAATTATACGAGTGTCAAAAAGAGGTCAGACAGGAAAAAAATTCACAGCTGGAGAGCTGGATTCCTATACCGTTGCAGCAGATCTGCCTTTGGAGAGAAACAAGTTTTCCCCCAAACTAATTTCTATGGTAAATAAAAGTGAGAGTTATGGAGAGTTCAACTTTTCAATTATGCTCTCTCATGCTTAGCCCAGATTGATTTGTGAGTGCTGCCAAGGCTGCGATCAGCTCACTGAGAGAAGAGTAACTGACTTGGTATTTGGTCATGACACAGACAAATTGTGTGATCTCTGCAGAGTACAAAGACACATTAGAAGCATTAAGTACTCTATGAAAGCATAACAAGTGCGTATTTGTGTGTTTCGTGTTTTCCTCACCTCCTCAAAGTCGTCGCTGACCCAGAGAGGGATAGGCGTGCCCCAGTAACGGTTCCTCGAAATCGCCCAGTCTCGTGCGTCTCTCAGCCAGTTTCCGAAACGCTTCTCCCGCACAAACTCTGGAACCCTGCAGACACACAGAGGTTAAGATGGCTTTTTTTTAGTTTCAGTTATTCTTTTATATGTAAAACATGATTTCAAACACAAGGACAAGCAAGTCTGCATGTAGGATGGAGGTTTACTTTTGACGAGTATGAGTAAGCTACTGTAGCTAAAAGTCTGAAATAAATAAAAACATTTAAAAAAGACAGAACAGCCTCCTGCACTTTGAAACACTGTTAAAATAATTAGACTTTTAGTTTACAAAAACACTAACATCACTGCCAATGGCATGTCCTATCTAAGACCACAACAGATTCAAATTCTCTTACAGCCATTTTTGGTATTCAGCATGAGAACGATCATGTTCCTAGGGCACAGTCAAATAACGCTTATGTCACTCCTTCAGCCAGAGGACTCATTCCACTGAATTGAAAGCAGGCTACCCCTCCCTCTTTTAAACACTGGGTCAGATATGTGCTACAACATTTTAGAGCTAGAAAAGATAAGATTTGCTCTTCCGGGATAATTTTAGCAGCCTATAGCAACCTTTTATTATATATCTGCTTGAACAGCTCTGAGGTTGTATTATTGTTTGTTTTATCTGTTTCTTTCTTTGAGGAAAAAAACATTTTCACCTGTACTTTTGTATACATCATGTCTTTTTCAACTGTTAACACCAAAAAACTGGTGAAAAACACATTCCTGTCAATGGCAAGCAAGAGACTTTTGTGATTTAGAGACTTTTTTAACATTTTTTTGAAGAAACATTTCAAAACATACCATATTGCATTTTCTAACAACAAGAGCAAGTATTATCATAAAGTCCATTATTATTCCTTTATTTATCTGGCTTCTTTTCCTTCTCTTGCTCATTGTAGCCCTAAAAATAAATTGCACTCCTCTCTTCATGAAGCTCAACTGCAAAGGTTAACATTCCCTTCAAGGCATCTTCCTCCTTTGTACCCCGTTTCTGCTCTTTCCATATTTTGCCTCGACCGATTTGTAGCTTTAATCCACTATCTCAAAATCTCTTCCTCTTTCTCTCATTTTCCCTTTCCCCCTCTCTTGCTGTGCCAGGCCGGGTTGCTCAGGAGAATAGTGCAAGGGGGGTATAAATCGTAGTCAGGATCCATGTGCATGCTAAGCAATGAGTTCATCAATTCCCATTTGTAGGAGGCATTTCTATTTAGGCCCCTAATATATCAATTTAATGATTTTTTTTTTTTTTTTGCTGCTGCTCACCAACCCTCCTCCAACGCTCCTCCACCAGTCACCCTCCCTCTCTCGTTTCATGCTAAATGTAGAATTAAAAGTGTGCTGTCTTCTGCTGGAGACACACAGAAGAGCCATTTAATATGCGCAGGCTTCTATTATAAGTTGAGAGACACTGGGGATGGATACTAGAGGGAGACAGAGGGACAGAGGTTGTGGTCAGGGTGGGGACCAGCTGAGTGTGTGCCTGATGGAAAAAAGGTAAGGAGGGCGGGGGAAAGGAACAAAAATGGAGGGAAGAAAAAAAGAGATGTGTTAAAAGGACAAAATGCAACTAATCAGGCAATTGACTGTTCGCTAAAAGCCCTCCTGAACAGCCATTGTCGAATCATGGCTTAACAGCTATAACTACACCCAGCTGGCCTGTCAAGCTTTAGATTTATCCGCATGTTGAAGCAGTGTGGATGCTCCTGGATGGTGATATATCAGAGTGTAGGCTAAGTTTAGCAGCTCGGTCCTTCACAGCCAACCTCATTGGTTAGTCCTCACCCTAAAAGCATTTTCTTGTGCAGCAGAAGTTAAACATAATGTTTGAGAAGTTGAATAATAAAGTCTTGAGCGTCCAAGTACATTAGTGTAGCAGCTTAACGGGTTTTAGAATGAATCAAACTGATCTTACATTTTTCATAACTATACTTAGAAAACTAGGACTAACTAAGCACTTATGTTGCCAATATACTCAAGTGCGACAATATAAACAAGACAAAAAGATAAAGAAAAAATTAATGGAGGAGAAAAACATGTCTGATTTCAGCCTGAATCATTATGACCAGCGCATCAACACCACAT
This sequence comes from Larimichthys crocea, assembly GCF_000972845.2. Taxonomy (NCBI): domain Eukaryota; kingdom Metazoa; phylum Chordata; class Actinopteri; family Sciaenidae; genus Larimichthys; species Larimichthys crocea. The sequence goes on from NC_040016.1 coordinate 13,954,529, forward strand.
TTTCTTCTCCCTTACGGCCAAGAAACTACGTTCTGAGATCAGGCGCAAGTGACCGAATTTCGTGCACCTTGAGCCTCGAGAAAAGATCAGCTCCCCTTGTGAGCATTCATTAATTGTGTCCTTAATTTATTCAGACAGACAGGCAGACATCTGGAGAAATCAGTCTGAACTTACTCAATAGACTCTTAGCCTGAGTCTACCCACTGCACCATGTGAGTAAAGGGAGATAAAAACGAACAAATCACTGTGAGAATATGCGAACTAGCACTTTGCTTTCTGAAGGAGTCTCTCATCAGCTAACATGAACTTTACATAGAGATGCTGAACTCTGCAAGGATTTAACTTTTTTAAAGATGCTGATGAGCTGGCAACCCTCACTGGCAGACAGGCAATCTTCCAGAGACTAAAACTGGAGTATGAAAGTGGAATCTCATCAAAAAGAAAAAAAAAAACTTATTTTAACAAAATCAAATAATTAGGGTTGGAGAAAAAGGCTAATTAGAAAGCTGCATAAGAGCATCACCATCTGTGTGCAGCCACACAGATACACGAAGGAAATATGTGTGTAGATGTATAATTTCAGTCTAACAGTTGAATGTATCTTTAAAAATGAAAACAGATTTACTGATTTTTAGACACAAACACATTCAACAAAATCTTTTCATCAGGTCTACGCATTTCTTACATTTCTCTGAAACATTTTAATGATTAATGGTTCAATAGAAGATTAATCAGCATACAGCAAATTCACTGGGTTGAGCTCCTCAGCTGTGAACATTTGCAGCAGATTTAATATATTTAGGTATTTTATAGATGAACTTACTGGTTCATACTGTCAGATTAATCAAAGAAAATAATCATTACTTGTAGCCTTTTTTCTACTTAAATGATGTAAATCACAGTCTGTACATTACTTTAACATATGGAGATGAGTGTTCTGTATTACATGCAGCACCCTCCAGATAAGGAATATAGCATTTAAAGTAGTGTGTGCGTCTCTGTGTACGTGTGTGTCTTCACCTTCCTAGCAGCTAGTCATTCATCTCAGTTTGACAGTCCCATTACCAGAGGCAGCTACTGTGGCTCAGAAAAGAGCACTGGGAGCACCAGGGGTAATGCCACTTAGCAAAGCCATCATGCTGACACTTACTTTTCCTCCACGTTCTACCATTACAATTAGCACCATGCTAATGTTTTCCACAAAACATCAGTCCTGCATGTGTCATTACAAAATGCTTTGATGAGGATTTTAACCCCATTTACTCGCAAAGAAAAATCTTTGCAACCACTTCACATTTCGAATTATTATGCCCGGTGATACACAGCTATCCTGCAGGGATGGGCTGACTGCTACAAGCAACCTGGTGTGGCCATGCAGAATCGTAGCTGTAATTGTTTTGGGACTATTTGGAAGGATTTTAGACCACTTGTTTGATGCTTTATCGCTGCCAATTCACTTTACACCAACGTAGTTGTCACTTGTTTTAGAAGACAGCTTACCAGTAGCATTTCCCATTGTTGTCCAACAGTTTATCCACCATGTGCTCCACCCGAACAAACCAGCTGGGGACGGCTTTGTAGATCAGGGGTGTGTCGGACCTGGAAGTACATTAACACATTAAGGTAACACAGATAAAACACAACGCAGCAACATACTGACTTAAAAGTAAAAAATAATACTCAGAGGAATTGATTATTCATTTTCAGATTGGAAGGTTATTGTTATTCTTTTTTTTAATCTATTGTAGTTGTACTTGTGTATCAGTTAGCATGTCAACATTGAGAAAAAGATGGAAAATATGAGCCAAGGCAAATTTATTTGTATAAAATATGTTCTGAATGCAAATGTGGTGAAAGTCTAAATCTCAGTTTCTATTGTTATGCACACATCCTTGTTATTGTTATTTATTCAACTCTTGTCTCCTTGCTACCTCGTGTGTTTTTTACCTCCGCCACCAACCTGTGGTTTGAAGCTATACCTTACAGGTGCAGGAACAGGTTCTATCTCTACAAGCTTGTATCTCTTTTTGGCTCACAGAGCTCATCTCTGCACATTTACTGGGTTAATAAATCATCCAAGTGAGTGAGAGAGTGACTTAGACTTCTCAAAAAATCAGTTTTATGCATGTGTCTGTGTCAGTTACGATGGCATGTCTGACCTTGGCAGGTTATATGTGTCACCACACGGACACTGGTTGAACTGTACAATGTCTTCTACCACTAAATAAATCAGCCTTTACTGAAAGAGAAAATGTAATATTTAATTTGTACAGGCCTAACATCTGTAACCCTAAACTTCAGCAGGTGGGGTTACTCTTTAACTGTTGTTTTAAAGCTCCTAGTTTAGTTGAGTTGGAAGGAGCCACTCTAACATGACGGCACAGATGTAACATTAGATTGAATTCTGTAGACATCTCACCTCCAGCAGAATGGGTAACTATGTTTGAAACTGCTGGCATTGACGAGGCGACCGTTCTCCTTCAGCCACTTGATGATATTCTTGTCAGCATCCTATGAAAGAACACAGGGGGAAAAAAAACAACCTTTCTATTAGTGGAAGGACTTTCAAGTGAACTGCAGTGAACAGTTTGTTCATACAGCAATCTTTTCTTTAAATACAAAAGCTTTTAATCAAGTTTCTTTTCTCTACACTGTTCTTGACATTTTCAACAGAACACTAAAATCATATTAATTATCAAGTATTTAAGACTGCAGTGGAAGAAATAGCTTCTGAGTGACATTAAATACATCTGAGAAATGAACAGTGTTTAATTAAAACTATATACAATAATAATATTACATAGTTACTTAAACATGTGTCCCTCATATATTCCATTAAATCTTCAGATTAAGACAATATTGTAGATTCATAACATGTGGTAGCTCAACTACAGCCGAATCCATTACTATAGTATTAGCTAGAATATATTATCTTGAATTTTATTCTATTACTATATATATTTTTTTTTAAATAATATTAATATATTAAGTACAGATGAGTGGAGTGGTTCCAATGTACATATTCTACAAGAACAATCTATAATAAGATGTTTACCTGGCAACTGGCCATTTTCTTGTATTTTTGTATTTATTTATTCTTGTATGCAATAGGTGCAAAGTAAACTGTGATTGGGTAACGCTGGTAGTGTGTTTCTCCTGCTGTCTCTACAGTTAAGGCAAAACTATTGTCTTACCTTTCTTTTATCACTAGGTAATATTTTTTAAACATAAATTCTCTCCTTCTGGTTGGAAAGAATGAGATTCTCATAGCCAAGGTCGCAGTCTGCTCATAGGGCTATGATAAATATCACCACACAGGCAGGCAGGAATTGTCTGTTTTGTCATCCAGCTCACTGTTTATATTAAACAATCTAATATGCAATCAGCACAGTGCCTTATCACACTCTATTTCACCTTCCCCTAACCATGCTCACAGGAGCAATTCACAGGAAGCCCGTAAATATGACTTTTCAGCGAGGCGTCTGGCAGACTGTTGGTCGTGACCTCGTTGTAGAGAGAGGGGTTTTAAACTTCTTTAGCCAGGAGAATATTTTGCTATGCCCTGACCGAAGCTCTTAAAATATAAAAGTACACCTGTGATGTGTAAACCAATGCGAGAATAAACCCAATATTTCCCCACCTGGTCAACTGAGTATAAACAAGAGTTACTAGATATGTTACTGGATTACTAAACACACATTTGTGACTCTTTTAGACTTGCTTTGTCATTTTTCTGCTGTGTAATAATTTGAACTACCACAGCTTAACTACCAGGCTCTGCTTGGCTGCTGTGGAAAACAGCAACCTGAGGCAACCATTTTATTCCTTAGTGGCACATTTGGAATTTCTTTACGGGGTAAAAGCTAAAATCCTAAAAATAATTATAATTTACTGGGCCTGACTCAGTAAGAACCGCCTTTCAGCACATTTCCTGTTTTGTAGATTAGAATGAGGGTAGAAGAAGGTCTTAGACCAGTAATAAAAGACAGAGGACAACATGCAAGTCATAAGAGAAAAGAAAAGAATCAATGCATTATTTTGTATGCACTCACTTCAATCTTTATTAAGTAACAGTTGGACAATGTGAATGGTCAATCTTTGCTTCTTGTCAAAACATTTGGAATAATCAAGGGGCACTCTACAGACCAGTCTTCACACTAATGATATTTGTTCTGCTTTGTTTGGGTTGAGATGCACAGCAGGACAAAAGTGTTTTTTTTTTTCCAAAGAAGGTGTGATCCTAAATGAGAAGCCGTGGCGGCAAAAAGTGAGTAGGTGTAGGAAAGGGAAGTGAAATTGTGAGAGAGGTATAACAGCAGAGTGTTGTAGGGAAAGGAGTAAAGGGAAGGGGTATTGCCGAGGAGGCATGAGGGTTGCCATGAAACAAGAACTGGAGGTGAGAGAGTGGCAGAGCTGGTCAGGGAAAGGCAAGAGAATTGGCAGGAATGTGAAGTAAGAAAGACTGAAGAATTGGGAAGCAAGCAGGTAAGTAACAGAGTAAATAGGGCTGGGTATTGAACCTCAATACTTCTTGGGTACAGAGAGAAATGTGTCAATACCACTGAGTGCCCAAAACTATCAAGTACAGAAAGCCGGTATCAAATGTTTGGTCAAATTTGTAATCTTGTTTGCTTATTTTTAGTTCAGGTTCTTCCTTATTTGCATCAAAAGTCTTTGTTTGTCTTAGACACTAGAACACATTTGGGTTTTCCTTCAGTCTTTCAATCATTCAAAATCCATTGCCAAGTTTGCATTGGTGTTTTGTTATCCGTACTGAAACTCAGTTGTCATATTGGCATCGGTATCGAAACATTTCAAACAATACCCAGAACTTGGAGTAAGGATGGGTAATTAGGGAAATAATGGGTAAGATAGGGAAGTCCTTTTTGACTAGAATGAGTTGATCTCTCTGCTCAACGATGCTCTGCTGGTCTTCTACGTGGCTGCTTTGGACTTGCGGCTCCTCTCGTCCCAGATATTTAGACATCTTTGGCAATTCCAAGCCTACTCTCCTCCCCTTCCAGCAACTTCCTGTAGGTAGCGATCTCTGCATCCAGCTTGAGCTTAATGTGCAGCAGTTCCTGGTAGTCTTGGAGATACTTGGTCATCTCCAGTTTGGTTTCGCAGAGCTGGGACTCCAACTGAGCAATGACAGACTCGAAGCTCCCCACTTTATCCATGTGGGAAATCTCCATGTCCTCCAGCTGCTGCTCCAGGGCTGCGTTGCGAGCCCTCAGCCCATCAATCTGGTTCTGCAGGTCTGTCACTTGGTTGTGGAAGGTTGTGATCTCATCTTTCATGGTTTTCATTTGATCTTCATGTTTGCCAGCATGCTCTTTGAGGCTATCAAACTTGCTCTTGTACCACTTCTCAGCCTCTTTGACATTTCGGGCAGCAACAGCCTCTATCTCTGCACGCATGTTACGCAGATAAGCAGCCAGGTCAGGCCTATCGCCGTCCAGCTCTGCAGTAATCTTTGAGTCCTCAATCTGCCTCATGAGGTCAGCCACCTCTTCATCATGCAGCTTCTTGAGGAACTCTATCTCGGCCACCAGTTGCTCTATACGCTTCTCCAGCTCAGCCTTCTGCAGTGTGGCATTGTCAACATCCTGGCGGAACTCCCTCAGGATCATTTCTGCCTCTTCTTTGAGAGCCAGCTCCTCCTCCAGCTTTAGTCTCCACACTTCAACCTCTTCCTCGATGTAGCCTCGTTCAATATCAGCTTCTCCCTTCTCGTTAGTCAGGCTCTCAATCAGGTCGCGCACCTCTTTAAACTTGAGCTCATATTCTTCTCCGATGCCTGTGGGGCCTCCCTTGTAGCGGCTCTGCAGTGCAGCCAGCTCAGCTTGGAGAGCAGCATTTCTCTGTTCTAGTGCCTGGACCTTCTCGATGTATCCGGCAAACTTGACATTGAGTTCCTGCATCTCCTCTTTCTCGTTGGCATGGTGCTGGTGTATCTCTGTTCCCAACTCGATGGCTGTGCCGCGATAACCCGAGCGTCCACGGCTGTCATATGAGGATCCACGGCATCGGGAAGGCGACGGGCTCTGAACCCTTACTCTGCCACTGGAGCCGCTAACCTGCAGGCTCTTCTGGGTGTAAGATGCGGCTCTCATGTTTTGTAATATACTGGGTTTGTTTTTCAGAGGAACAGCTGCTCTCTCGACTTCTCTTCTTTGTGTAGCCTGTGTTGCGACTGACGCTCCCTCAGATCACCTCTCAGTTTTTATATGGCAATAAAGAATGTCTCAGGCAGTCTTGAAACTCACGCTCGGTTTTAACATATTTCAAAAGTGGATTATGACAGACTCCCAGTGAACTGTGGATGCACGCTCTTTATTAGCTAACGCTGTACTGTTAGTGGCCAGGCAGGTCAGCTCCACTCCCTGGCCTTTGCACCAGGATGTGAAATAGTGATCAAATCATGCATGGCTGCTATTTTTCACTTACTATTCACTTAGGATGTTAATGAGGTCGGGTGTGACAGTGAGGAAGAGGGCACCCAGTACATTGGTAAACAGAGACAATGTGCTTTGGCAGCAGGTTTTCCTACACAACTTTGTGAAATTGCTCTGACGTAGATTCCCCTAACTCTCAATGAACAAGTCATGCACCTAAAGAATAATTTATCTGGAAAATATAATGAATATTTTCATATTTAGTGACCACATGACGTAATTCGGAAAAGCATTAAACCTGGACCACGAAGAAAGGGCACATTCCAGCACTCAGAACAAAGGAAAGATGTATGAAATGTGATCTACGTGTAAATGTTTGATGTGTCACTCACTTTGACATACTGTCCCGCAAAGTCAGTGACCTCTGATGTAAAGCAGCCCGAGGCATCCACGGGGCAGATAGGAGCTTGGTCCCTCTGGATGATGTTGAATTCAGTACACACCCTGTAATCATCCTACGGAAAGAATAACACACAGTTTAAAAGGTTAAGTGAGTGAAGGTATTATCTATATTTATTCCTAATGCCACGTATGTCTCATTATTACATCTTGAAAATGTGAATTAAGCAACTTTATCTGTGACCCTGGCTCGTATTCAAGTTCATTCGTTACAATAATATTCTCCTAACGTACCAAATTATATAATAAAATAAATAATTGTCAAACCCCTTTGACAGCCAGTTTCCTAGTGTAATGATATGTTATGATTATATTAAATTCCTTGTTGTGCTGGATACCTTTTGCAGCGTTGGAACAAGCACTACTGGTATGTTACAGCTATGCATGAAAAATCTGAGTACTGTCCAGATGTAAATTTACTTTGTATTCAAACACCCTGTCACGATCCAAGATGGATGGCTCACAGGGTCATTTCACATCTAGTCATAACAACATAAAATTTGAAAAATGTAGTTTAGCAACACACTTCTCCTCACTGTATATCTTCAGAGCAAATGCTTTTTGTGCTTCACATCTTCACCGACTAATCACTATATAACATGACTGCTACCAAATAAAAATCTAACATTTTAATGCAAATGTAAGTGAGATGTTAACCGGGACTGTTAAGTCATAGGGACAGGGATTGAGCACTTGGGAATAAGCAGAGTGCAGAAGAGAAAGACTAAGTGTGGGTCCACAGCTGGCTACAGCCACAGGGGCATCCATCTGCCCTTGACAAGGACATCTAATGCATTAGCAATGACCCAATACCTCTGATAGCACTGTAACTTTAGTGTGTAGGAATGCATTGATATTGGAGCATTTGATTTGATATTTCCAGTATTTCAAAACAGATTTGAGACACTATTCCACATATATTAAAACAAGATAGGAGGTATTGCAAGATTCCTCTTGAAAAAATGTGTTGGCTCAAGCTCAAGGTTTTAACCACTGAATGTATTAATGATTTATAAACTTGTTTAGTGTGAAGTGTAGCGTTAATTCCTCTTAAAGTAAAATAAACCAATGTCTGCATGACGTATCTCCAGCATACAGAAGCTACGATTGTAAAGGCTACAGGTACTGAAACCAATGCAACTTAAGAAAAAAAAAGAATAAATATCTCTGGATACACTTTTTTAAACCATAGGACGGCAGGAACGCCATGCACAGAGTTGTACTCGAGAAATTTGACCTTGTTATTTCTCCTATTCCAAATCACTCAAGGAAGTGAAGTACATTATAACTAAAACGGAGGACAATGGGTGTAGTGAGCTTGACAGACATGGGTGAAGCCATGTGACAGTGTGTCAGAGTCCTGACTACCAAGCTTATGTCTAAGAGACCCTGCTGAGCCATTACTCTTTAGTATTTGACAAAACCTGTTAGTAGGTGCACCCCTCTTGCATTTTTCCTATCGTGCTATCATAGACTTGCGTAATTTTGTTTTTTTGTGACTACAGCAGTTAATGAATTAGTTGATTAACTTATTATTGACTATAAACAAATAATTTATCATGTCAAACTGCTGCTCTGTGCTTTTCATGTGGGAATTTGACATTTTCTCTTTCAAATCATAGTAACTTGAATATCTTCGAGTTTCTTTAGGTCACATTGAAAATTGTGATGGGCATTTTACTTTTCCTGAAACTGTATTCATCTCTGGATCAGAAATATGAATAACAGATAAATAAGAATAGTAACAGACATTATGTGACACGGTAACTGTGGTTACACTGAAAAAGAAGAAGGAAACTCACAGCTCCAAAGTAGGGTGCCTGGTGGACCACTCCTGTACCCTCTTCCTCCTTGACGTAGTTATCCGTCACCACCTGGAATGCTCCTTTCTCCCCACACTGGAGTGAGATGAGGAGAATTGGATTGGGGGGGTAGGGTTGGTGAGGATAATAGAGCCACAGATAGTAAGAGACAGGTTAATAGACAGATTTAGAGAACATAAGTCGAGATGCCAATTTGCGGACAGACAGGTAATTAAAGTGAGACATAGGTCTTCCTTCAGGTTGTGACAAACAATACATAAAACAGGAACAAGAACACAGAGTCTACAAACCTTGCTAAAGTACGGGAAAAGAGGCTTGTATTTTTTCCCTTTCAGCGTCTTGCCAGGAAATCTAAAAAACGCATAAAACAAATGTAAGCTTGCTAACATTTGCTAATTAGCACACACAAGTACAAATGATGGTCGTAAATGTATTGGACAGAGTAAATATTTCAGCTGTTAGGAAATAAAAACAGGGGATCACCAATCAAGTCATCCATGAATGTCTGTACCAAATTTTATTGTAACCCATTCAACAAAGACATTTCACTTAAAGCCGACCTCATGGTGGCGCTAGAGGAAAAGGCGGGGATCACTAAGTCAGTAGGATTTATCCTCTGTACAAGATTTCGTGGCAATCCATCCAGCAGTTGTTGAGCTATTTCAGTTTGGACCAAATTGGTGGACTGATTTTCACTCCTGGAGTGATGCCGCTGGCACAGCTAAAAATCATTAAATCTATATTTGTATTTACAGCTTCTACACTCCTACAAAGAAACTAGAACTGGAAATCACTGAAACATTAAATATTACATAAAGGTAGTAACTGTGCTCTTTTGTGTGAAGATACAAATACAATATTTATCTATCATAAAGTACAAAATCAATAAAAACTAAATGTATTTTAAGGTTTTAACAAGGCATGTCTAACTTTTTGGGAAGAATAAGAACCAACATCATACCATTAATGTGTTATTCTCAAGGTTGATATAAATGTGTCAAATGCACATTTTTTTGCTTTTGTTTTTCTTTAAGAAACTCAGACTTTATGTGTCTTCCTACTAATAAGACCAAATCTACACCCTTGTGATGTTAGTGAACCAGAACAGCTTCAATACACCAGTTTTCTAGGATGTGTTTCCTCCTTGAGCAGTCCCATTTTACTCGGTAAGGACAAAAACTGCCTGAGGACCTCCTGAGATATCAATTTAAGGTTCAAGTTTGTGTTGGCAGCTGAGTCACGATACACTGTTTTCGTAATTATCATTCAAATAGAAGAGACATTTTTCAACATGTCTTCTTTACTGTCAGTTAATTTGCCCAATATATGAGATGAGTGGGTAGAAATCCTGCCTGGAAATGTGCTCCATCGGGTTTCAGTTTCTTCTGTATCCTTTATTCACATTCCCTGCTCTATTTTGCACTTCTCCTATTGCTCCGCAATCATCTACTGAACTGGGAAACTGGGAATTTGCTTTCCTTTTTGTGCACAGGACAGTCGACAGCTGGTAAAATACACATCTGTTCTCATCCTCCTGTGAGTAACTTTATCCTTGTCACTGAACTCTGGAAGACAAGTTCTAAAACTTTTGACAGCAAACGTCAAACACAAGACTGACGCCTGCTGAAAGACATGTATGTAAGTTTCACTGCTCCAAGTTCAGAATATATATAATATAAAGGTTATACTCACATACCTGTCATCGAAACCATCACTTTGTTGAATGACTTGTCATTGCCACCTTTATAAACTACATTTATTACAACCTGAACTTTTATTTCACCTTATTTCAAAGTGCAGTGGTATTGCTCTAACACTAATACTACAACTCTAAAGGTAACACATTTACACTCTTACAAGTGTTGGTTATATTAGCTTTAATGTATAGTTGCTCTTAAGATTTGTAAGGAATGAAACAGCACTGAAATGCTGTTCAATACTTCAAGTGAAACAGAATATGTGGTCGGTGTTTACACACAAGAGTGATTTAAAATGAAATCCCTGTAATTTCATCGGATTGCTCAAAAGTTTAGGGAAAATGGTGTGAAACCCAGTAGCTAAGAGGCAAATGCAGTTTTATATGATGGCTGGGGTGAGCTGGTCGCCCAAATCATATTTGATTAGATGCATTTATGTAACCACCCCCGAGTTCAAGATGAGTCATGGAAAGTATATGGATTTACAGGAAGAGAAAAGAGAGTGCTTTTACTTTTAAAACACATATTTAGCAATCAAGAAATGAACGATGAACAAAATGTTATATTTTCCATTTCACTGTGTTTTTCTGTCTTTTAGACGGCTAAAGACTCTTGAGTACTTACTTGTCCAGGAGGGTGTACTCGCTCTCAGACTTAAACAGAGCTCCCAGTCTGGCCTCCATCATGATGTAGGTCTTTTCTGTGGTGTTGTCTGAGAGATAAACAGAAAAATGAAGAATCTAAACACACACGCAAAATATATTTGTTGACTAAGGGTTAGAGTTTTCTGCTAGGCCTGTATATGGAATAAATCTAGATGAATAAAAACGCTGTATGAAAGCATACTTTCAACAAGTATCATATCTCATGCCACATACAGTAAGAGCAATAACATGTTTTTTACAAAAACTTCTTGCTTTATTGAAAATCTCTGAAGAGCTGTTTTTTGTTTTTTTGTTATAACTCAGACACACTGTCTTATTTGTAGCCTACATTCACTGACAGAGTACATCCATATTAAGAGACAGTAGATAATAGTAGCAAAATAAAATTATAATATTTGCTGGATAACATGAAGGAAAAGCAACAGTGGTAAGATTTACTACTGTATTGTCAATCTGCAACAATTTAAACATAAAAAAGGTACGTATAAAGTGTCATCATATGGCTCATGCATAGCTGAAAATTGACATGCAAGTAAAATGTATTTTTAAGGTCAAGACAAAGATCTCAGCAGGTGTTTGTACAGAAAAGAAAATGCAGCGTTCAAACCTAAAACGAATAAAGATACTGATCGATATGGCGTCAAATGATTTCGTTTAAGGCGCACTGCTCATTTTTTAAAAGTCTGTCATCTTAAATAGCCCCTGCAGAATGATTTATGTTTATTGACCTGAACTTCATGTATGATAAACAGCAACTCATCAAGCATGGACCAAATCCAGGTATGCAGGAGCAGTGCTTCATGCAGCCATAAAGTCAAGGTCAGCTAAGGACCCCATCATGTGGCTACAACCGTTCAAGCAGCAACTGAGCTTACTGAAAACTTGCCACCCTGTGTAGGCTCACTGCCTGACATTTTGGAAAAAACAGCCAAATGGGGATTTTAGGAAAAATAAGAGAGGAGAGGTCAAGAACAACAGGGACAACAGTTGTGAAGAGGGCAAGAACCAAATGGCCTGAGACAGTGAAGCACAAAAAGAGAGAGAAGGGGGCAGCATCAATAAAAGATGTTTCTTCCCCTCAGTGGTGTGACAAATGACTGCACAGCTCAGACCTGCTGCTGCTGACAGCCCTCAACTCAAACAGCAACAAAGGCTGCGAGGCAAAGAGACAGCCACAAAATGAGACAGGCCAAGAGAAAATAAGAACGGCGACGGACAAGAACAGGTGGATGTGGAGGAAAAGATACCTGATAGCGAAGGGGGAACAAAAAATTTGGATGAAGATGGAGGGAGAGAGAGAGAGAAAGGTAGATAGAAAGAGAGACTAAGCTGATACAAAAAAAAATTCATTGGTATTCCAAGGCGGTCTCCCATGCAGCACAGCACAGCACAGGCGATGCAGTTAGCATGACAGTCTGTGCATCAACAGTGCCCCCTGCAGGAACACAAAAGCTATGACGGACTGCTATGAATCTGGGTCATCCTTTAAAAAAACCCACCAGTTTCTCTCACTGGGAACCAAAAACTACAGCAGGAGGGTAACAGAAAAACACTAGCCATCTCTCTAGAGTATCTTTTTTTATATATTTGAACAAGGACAACACTTTTTTAAGTGGCCTGATTTGAGGTTCATCCACATTTCTCAGGTCTGAACTACACACAAATGTGCATGATGCACACACTCACGCAGACAAACAAAAGTGTAAATTACAGAGATAGGATTTTTGTTTTCATTCATTTTCATTTCATTTTTACATGTCACCGTGGGAAATGTGTTAATAATATAATTTATATTGGCTGAATTCCATTTAGCTCTAGATGAACAAATGGCACTGAAACGTAACCTTGTTGTCAGAGGTAGTGATCAGAAACTGTGAAAAACTCTGTTTTTATGTTTGAAGAGGTGAAAATGTTTTGTGTAAAACCAATTGAAGTGATTAACTAAACAGTGTCATCAATCAATTTTCAAGTCTGTCAGTCAATCAGCTAATGAACTCATCACTTCAGCTACAACATACACTGAGTTACCACTTAATTAGTCACACCTTGCTAAAACGAATGTAGTCTAATACAACTTGGGCAGAAACTAATGATTATTCTTATTCATTATTTTCTCAATTAACAGATACAAGCTGGGATGAAGCAAAAAAAAAAGATTAATTTAAGCGTAATCAGAGTTTAGAAAAACTAGGTTTAAACTTTGTAGTAAATTAAAGCCCTGTTGCACAAAACTAATCTCAGTTTAGTAAAACCAAGTTTATTAATGTGAACTTTAATTAAATCAAGTTTAATCAATATGAAAATGCTTGCTTTTCTAAATTAAAATGAATAAATTAATTATACATCCACGTGCTGTCAGGACATAGCAAGCATAAAAGAGAGGTAGGGGCTGTTAATTTTCAGCTGCTCTGTATTCCTTTAAGAAACATAACATTACATAGTTTTCTAGCCTACTCATGATGACTTGGCAGAGAGGCTCTGATTTCTCTTCCTTTAAGAAAGTGGAGTTCAGAGAGTTCAGAGATGGATGTCAAACAGGTCTTATCTACACTCTGGAAACAGTTGGTGACAGCTGGACCAGTCTTCCAGTGATTATCAAGTATCTTATTCAGCAGCATAAAAAAAGTTGACGGTGAAGTATGTGGTTAAAGTTATTCTTCCCGTGGAGTTTAAAGTTAAAACTGGATCAGGATTTAGACTGGAGTTTGGTGCAACATAAAATAAAGGTAAACAAGGGGTGCTAGTTTACATGAGTCCCCCCCCGGGGGGTCCTCTGGGGGGATGCTGAGGGAGTATGAGGTACTGGGGTCATTGTTATGAGCCATCCGGTCCTTGTACAACCAAAGGGAGAGCTGTGTCCAGACTGTTCCCTCTGTGTTGGGAGTGAGCTGCTGCCACAGGCAAAGGAGTCTAAGAATCTCAAGGTCTTGTTTGCAAGTGATGCGAAAACAAAGTGCAAGATGGAGTGGCAAATTGGTGCAGCATCATCAGTAAGCACTTCTTAATGATTATTTGTTTTAAATGGCCATTTTGAGAGTTCGAGTCTTTATGCACTTGAACGACAGATCATGTTTTTAATGAGCCTGCGTGAACATCAGCAATGCCTTTGCATTAAGTTATTAAGCTTATGAATGTGAAGCATCTGGTTAGTTGTAGATAAAAACAACGTTCCGGTCACAGAGAGTCTCTTGTCTTATTTCATCAGCTAATACACAGCCGAGGGCTAGAACGTCCACTAACACATTACACCACTGACATCCCTTCCTCCGGGTGCAAATTGCCAAGACAGCACTCCTCCTCTTTTAATTTGTTCTTGTTTGTTCTTCTTCTGAATAAAAAAACACCCATCAGCTAATACTGCTGTCCAAAACGCTAAACCCACGAGGGAAACAAGATTTTCAGTCAGACAACTTGGCCTTGGGATACAGCATTTAAGCATCCTGGTAATTCAAGTAACCCACAACACAAACATGTTTGTTGGCTGGATATGTGAACAGATATTTCCTTTTTCCGATCTCCCTCCACTGACTTGAAGAAAGTACAGACATCAGCAACAAAATAACAGCATCTCTTGACAATAACCTTAAAGTATTCTGACCGCCAGATAACACTGAGACACGCTTCTATTTGGACAAAACATTTCAGACCAACAAGCTCTGCAGAGAAGTATTCAGTCCCAGTCATGCTGACTGTGCAGTGGTTGTTTATATCAGCATGGGAGACCAAACTCTGACTTTAAAGACTCTAAGGCTGTGTTATTCCTCACTGCACACCAGTTCTAAGTCGATTTTGAATATGTAGCGTGTTCACAGTAGAGACGTGACAAAATTAATAAACTCAAAACACTAGATACGCATATTTAAAAATATCATGTTGCACCATGGTGTGGAACACGTCAGAACACAACAAGTAACTATTAAAAGCTGAAAAACATTTTGCTGTTTTAGTCTAGCTAGCAATGTAAAGTCACACACTGAAGTCACAATGACAGATTTGGCACATTTATTATATAATGTTCTGTTTGTATTAAATGGTTAAGTATGTTGCTTTCTTGTCTACCAACTCCAAAAACAGTACACAATAAAGAGTAATATATTCTGTTTATATGTAGTGTATAATTAGGAGTCACACTTGTGTCAAGCTTTGCCTCTCACCTTTGATCTTGACATATATGAACTCCGGGTTAACACAGAGAGCCAGGTTGCTCGGCAGTGTCCAGGGTGTGGTCGTCCAGGCAATCAAAGCCACTTCCTCATTCTCAACCAATGGGAAGTTGACGGTCACAGATGGGTCCTGAACGTCCTGGAGGCAAAAATGGAAAAAAGAGATTAAGTCAATTCAATATTTATATCTTTTGTTAATCATGCCGCATTAGACTAGCAGAGGTTAGAGAGGGTTGTGACTTGTGCCAACCTTGTAGTTCTGGTGGGACTCAAAGTTGGACAGAGGAGTGTTGCATGCAGTGGAGAAAGGCATGACTTTAACGCCTCGGTAAACCAGACCCTTGTCGTACAGCTGTTTGAACACCCACCTGAATGAAGAGAGCACATAAAAAAAAAACTTAAAGAGGGAAGTATGGACAAACTGCACAAAGAGGACAGACTTGAGACATGGAGACTGGTTTGTATCACTTTTTTTCAAAATTATATATTGCTATAAGTGTTTTACTCTACATAGATCTGTCTTTATTCACTGCCATCTGTCTACTCTGTGATCTTAATGTTTAAAGCCTGGCTGAAAACCAAATTTTCTTCTGGATGATAATCAAGTTAAGATTGAAGAAATTATTAAATGGACTAGACACTTTAAGATTTAAAAGAAATCTCTGATTTAAAATGACTTTGTGCTATTAGTTTATTAAATATAGGCTAAATTGTGTAATTATGTGTCTTTAAGCCAAAACTAGTGCATTTAAGACACCAAATTTGACATTCATACCAGACAGTCTCCATGAACCATGGGTAGAGAGTCTTGTAGTCATTCTTGAAGTCGATCCATCTTCCCATTCGCTTCACTGAAGTCTAAGAACAAAAAGAAACATACACATAACAAATCAAAAGACCATAATGATCATATGGGGCAACTACTTTTTTTTAGGATGGTCTCAGACTCAGAAAATGCCAAACTAACTAACCAAGACATATTCAGCTCCCATATAAAAATGACATTTAGTATATTGCACATGTGAGATAAAACCATGATGTACACAACATTCTGTTTTATAGCGGGTTCAACTCAGTCAGTCAAAACCAAACTGGTATCAAAGTTCTCCCACGTGGATATTATTCTGTCCAGTATGCTCACCTCCCACTCGTTGGAGTATCTCATGACAATGTTTCTGCACTGCTTGTTGTATTCAGCGATGCCCATCTTGGCCACATCTTCAGGTCCTTTGATCCCCAAAGTTTTATCAATCTCGTACTCCTACAAAAACACACACAACATGAGGGGGGGGGAAATAAGGGCAAGTATAAATCTGTAAATCTACACAGGAGTTTCAGTAAAATTTTCACAGTATTCAGGACAACAGATTCTTACCACAGGCAGGCCATGACAGTCCCAGCCAAAGCGCCGGTCCACATGGAAGCCGCTCTGATGGGCAAAGCGAGTAACAATATCCTTGATGGTGCCAGCTAGGATGTGTCCGTAGTGGGGAAGACCAGTGGCAAAAGGAGGGCCATCATAGAAGGTGTATCTGTTTGAGAAATGGGCAGCAAAGTATTTCTAATAAGGTGTATTGAAAAAATAATAAAATAAAAAAAAGCTGTATACGAGATAAGATGACTCTGAGTTCTGGAAACACCTTCTTCTCAGACAAGCATGCGAGACAACAGAAATGCAACATTAACACTGCTCCATTATGTGAGAGTATTCATGGTTCACGTGGCAAGGGGTTAGTTTGTGTTTATCACATGAAGTTCATGCTGTTCCTTTTTGGTTGACAATGTCACAGGTATTATGTTTACTCAAGGTCAGTTAAGAAAGTGCAATGTGGTCATGTTATTTAGCAAATATCTAATTAATATCTCTCAGTCTGTGTTGGCCCATTTGTGTCCATAGTTCCTCTTAACTACTGCAATTTTACTTTACATGATAACACTACTATTGATGCATTCAACTGAGTATAATGGTCCTTTGTTTCTTAGTACATGTTTTATGGTGACAAGTACTGGCACTCAAAGATCAAATTCTGAACAAATACAATGGAGTCTAACATCAACTGGTTAGCCAGGAAATGCAACTCCTTTACTTAGCAGCACAACAGCTGGAATGATGATCACTAAACCACGGGCAGCATTAAAAAGTTCAACAAGATGCTGTGCTGCTGATCTGAACTACTTATTAAGTATTTGTAATACACTCTTCATCTTCTACTGTTCAATAAAGGTTCAAAAAGCCCAAAAGATATCTTTTAAAAAATCTTATCACATCTCTCAATCACATTTTAGACTTGTTAGACAGGTTTAACAAATAGACTAAAAGGAGTCATGTTGATGTGAGCGTCATACTAAACCATCAGTAAAGTTTTAAAATGTTATATAACAAATAAAGTTCAAACTAATTTCCAATTTTGCTTATGACCAGAAAGCTGTTGGATTTACTTGGGCCTGTTCTTGGACTGTTTGAGGCATTCCTGGAAGCAGTCCTTTTCTTGCCAAAACTGCATGATCTTCTCCTCCTGAGAGGGAAAGTTGATGGACTCGGGGACCGGCTCCACCATGGTGTCTGCCAAAACACAGAAAATTAAAAAAATGTAAGTCAGACTTGTTAAACAGGAAGAAAAACACAAACACAAACACATTGCACGATGACGACATGATGAATCTTTGTTTGGTAGAACATTTTATGACCTGTTATTTATGTAAATGGTAAATGGAGTGTACTCATATAGCACCTTTCTAGTCTTCCGACCACTCAAAGACGTTTTGACACATCTTATTCACCTATTCACACACGTTCATATACTGACGGCATTGGCTGCCATGCAAGGTGCCAAGTGCTCATCATTTTGAGGAGCTAACCATTCATACGCATTCACTGATAACGAAGCCTTGGGGAGCAATTTGGGGTTCAGTATCTCGTTTAAGGACACTTCAACATGCAGACTGGAGGAGACTAAATGGCCTACAAACCTGGAGCTTGTGGTAAAACAGCCATAACAGTATCTTTATTTACCGTTAACATAGTGATTATTGTCCCTATACAAACAGCTTAATTAAATCTCACTTTCAGCCAGTGTTAATTTTGTCAGACGAGACGAAATGTATTCGTCAACGAGCCTTTTTTCCCTTGACGAAGACGAGACGAGACAATGTTCTAAAATCACTGACGAAAAATGTGCCAATGTGCGTTTTTGTTGACGAATAAAAACGAGACGAAAATGTCATGCAAGAACAAAAACGTCCTCCTTGTTTTCATCTACTATATAAGAAAAAAAAGCAACATCCAGTCCTGCTGCCATGTGTTTGTGCCAGCACTTCTTTTACTGTAGGCAACGTCACAGCCACATGTTCGAGATCCTCTTGCTGCTCTCGCACCTGTGGCTTGAAAACAAACAGCATGCAGGAGAAACACGGCGTACGGACAGCACAATCGTGCTTGGAAGGAAAAAGAGACTGGACGTGTGGTCCCATTTCCATTATTTAGAAGCAGAGAAAAAGTCACAATGCCTCGTTTTGATGGATGGGAATATGTGCAGGAAGAAAATTTCTGGTAGAAATACCACCAACAACAACAACAAGACACTTAGCAAAGTCGCATTGAAGACGAATTCATTCAATTAAATTTAATCAAGACATTTAATCAATATGTTAGCTGTGGAACATAAAGTGAACTGGAATTAATAAACAAAACAAAAAATATTCCTGAAATAAATAGAAAAACACTAAAATGTTTTTGACTAAAACTGGACTAAAATTTTGACTTTTAGTCGAACAAAAATGATTTGTGAAAGACTAAAAGTGACTAAGACTAAATTGAAAATGAACACTGCTTTCAGCACACATGCATTGACCCACAATGCTTCATAACGTTTTAGTCTTTACAGAAAGTGTTAACCACATTATATGCAAAGACCAGCAAGCACTGAGCTGTGTCATCCACTGACACAGACGTGCTCATATCTTACACCTGTCAGACACAGTCTACTTTCACAACAGAACATGCAGTCCTACTGGACATTTTTAAAGTGCTAAAGTCATGCCTGTCTACAATATTATGTCCACGTCGAGCACACAGCTGCATAAACTTTGTCCAAACTCGTCCGTGACATGCAGTGAGACACTTTTAATCACAGCAGCAGCACAAGAATGACGCCTCCTTGTTGTTAGCTCGCAGGCTAAGCTATCCGGTCAACGCTTCAGTTTCAGTCAGCTCGTAGCTAAACGCTGAACAAAGTTTTAAAAACTTAAAGACGCTGTTCAGACGCTCACACATGCACGCAGAGGCACGGCGAGCTGTGACTGTGATGAAACGTGTACGCTGTGAGCAATAAGTTTGAATGGATTTACTCACATGTTGGCTTCCACCCGGCTGCCGAGAGAGAGACGAGAAATGATGCAAGCTGGAGCTGAGCGTGAGCGGACGTGACGACATGACGCACGCCGACCTGTTGCATGCAAAATAAAATCTGAATTTATTTTTTAAAGAATTATATTTTGGAAAGAACTTGAGAACTATATACTGTGTAACAAAAAATCAGCATTGAGGAAAAAAAAAACATTATTATAGTCAACCTCTATATTTTATTAGGGAAATTTCACATCCATAAATGTAAATTTCAAGATTCCTCACCATCATTCAAGCTATTTTTGATTGAAGTTGATTATTATTTTAAGTCTCTTAAGTGAATTACTAATAAAAAATGTCTATCTATAATTAATATTCATGCAGATATTTTCAATCAGTAACCTGTCACAACAGTTATAACTAGACCTTTATTTTATATGTAAGATTACAAAGTCTGTCACATCTAAGTTTTATTTTTGCTTTTCTGTTTTCATGCTTTTTCCGATGCTATGTTACTATTGTGCAATGTGAACTAGTTGTTCGTTTGTTTGTTCTTTCAATAAAGTTTGTGTGTGTGTGTGTGTGTGTGTGTGTGTGTGTGTGTGTGTGTGTGTGTGTGTGTGTGTGTGTTAAAGTTTTGACTTTAATACAAATTAAAGTCAAAACTTGAATAAATGAGTGGAGAAACATGCTTCCACACTGATGAACTGCAGTGTAGCCAACTCACATGACCTTAAAGCTTGGATGGCTTTAAATTTTCTGAATTTTAATGAAAAAAGACAGAAGTCATGGTCTTTGATGGCACTTCTGGGACCCCCCCAGACCCTTCTAGTTGATCTGGGTTCTTTGGCACAGTATCACGTCCCAATTGTAAAAAGAAAATCTGGGGGTAAAAGCGGACGCAGATCTTAAATTTGACAGCCAAATTAAAGCTGTGGTGAAGTGAAGCCTTTTTTCAGTTAAAGGCTATGGTCCCAGCAGATCTCTCAGGTCAGCTGACCAGCTGCTCCTGACAGTGTCTAAATCTAGGCTTAAGCTCAGAGTGGATCCAGCGTTTGCCGCTGCACGTTAGACAGGCCTCCTCTCTGTCTCATTTTAAAACTCTTCTTAAAACTCACCTCTTTTCATTTTGACACCATGTAGAGTATGGATTTTTTGTGTATACATGCATATTTTTTATCTTGTGCGGGCAGTGCTTTTTATTTATTTTTATTTATTTAT